>NC_054707.1:9494970-9794970 GCF_016097555.1 Gigantopelta aegis
TGATATTCTAAACAAGAAAATATATCTAATAGGCCCTATGTAAGTTTAATCGTTTAATTTCTTATTAATCGGGAACATCTTACAATGCAGCAAACTCTGTAATGTCCCTTTAAACATTAATTCATTAATTCATTCACACCACGTCTGGTATGTTAGACCGTGGGATGTGCTGTCCTGTCTGTCGGGAAGTGCATATAAAAGATCCCTTGATGCTAATGAAAAAATGCAGCGGGTTTACTGAAAGACTACGAGTCACAAATTACCAAATGTTTGACATCCAATGCGGCAATGTGCTCTAGAGGTGTCGTTAAGCTAAACAAACTAACTTTCATTTCAACATATTAAACAAGAGTTATTTCCCTTTAACTGTTCGGTGTATAGAGTTGCGGACGAAAATGTCAGTATTTTAAACATTGACAGCTTTAATAAATCGCTAAATTTTACGCCATTTGGAATAGTCTATCAATATGCTGTAAGTCATGGGCGTCGATCGGTGGGGGTCAGGGGTCGCGTCCCCCTCACTTTTCAACGCCGGGGGACAATCTATATAAATGTCTCCCCCTACTTTTTCGTTTAGGACCGGCCTCGGTGGCGTAGTGGTTAAGCCATCGGACTACAGGCTGGTAGGTACAGGTTCGCAGCCCGGTACCGGCTCCAACCCAGAGCGAGTTCTTAAGGGCTCAATGGGTAGGTGTAAGGCCACTACACCCTCTTCTCTCTCACTAACTACTAACCAACTAACAATTAACCTACTGTCCTGGACAGACAGCCCAGATAGCTGAGGTCTGTGCCCAGGACAGCGTGCTTGAACCTAAATTGGATATAAGCTCGAAAATAAGTTGAAATGAAATGAAATGAAATTTCGTTTAGCAAAAGTAACAACACCACTATCAACAACAGCAACAACAACAAAAAAAGAATTAAGTTTAACCACTAATGTACACACACATACACAATGTACACACACACACACACACAAACATTAACACGTCCCTCCCCCCTCCCCCCACACTTTTAAAGCCGGATTGACGCCCATGCTGTAAGTGATTTCTAATTATCAAATTCACACAAATTGTCCACAAAATAGACCCAGTAAATTCATTTTTGGCAAGTTCCATGCTAAAGCAAAGGCACACGTCACGTGATAGTCCCAAGGAACGTATTGACTGAATGTGCGCCCAGAACTAGTCACGTGCTCACACGATTTGCACGGGCTTTCACGTCAGTTGAAAGTTTCAGTTTACTACAAACTCTGAAGCTAACCCTAACCCAAAAACTTACCAAGAGGGGTATAACGGTTGGATGTTTTGCCTCCAAGGAGAACTGTTAAATGCAGGGGCGGATCAAGGAGTTTGTAAAGTGGAGCGGTCACATAATTCTTGGAGCGCAGTTCTAAAAAAAAGTAAGTTTTGAGTTTGCCAAGGCAAATGAACCTGCTCTAAAGGGGAATGAGATCTGTAGGGGGTTCGGGGGTTTGGGGGTAGGGGGTGATGCTCCCAGGAAAGGTTTTAAATAAAAATGATCAGACACATTCAGGCCCGTACGCAGAAATTTATATTGAGGGGTGCGTAATCGATGGCCCAAAGGGCCGGAGTTGCTAGGGGTCTTCGGGGGCATGTACCCACCCCCCACCTCCTCCCGAAATTTTTTTAAAATCTAAAATGCAGGAGATGCATTTTCCTGCATTCTGGGAAGTAAATTTGATTGCGTAAGGGCCTGACATTTTCGGAACAATTTAGTGTTTGTAATCCAAACAGACATAGACTGATACTTTTTCATTCTACAGGGCTGTACCCTCCGGGGGCATGGGGGGGCTGTTGCCCCCTTGAGAATCTCTATTTTTTCTCTTTTTTTTCACGCCAGAAAATAGCATACACATCTCATGGTTTAATTTGTACAGTGTTTCATTTGTTTATAAAAAGTAGTGCCCCCCCAGATTTTGATCAGGGTACGGCCCTGTTCTATGTCCGGAAATTGTTACATTACCCTATATATAGTTGGTATTCAAAACTTGTGGCACCATGTTTCAACCGTTTCTCAACCAAAATAATACAACAAATGGACAAACAAAATAAAAAAGTTTCTCAATAAATCCTGATTGAAGTACTTGCGTCATTATTAACAAAATATACCGGCCTCAGTGGCATCGTGGTTAGGCCATCGGTCTACAGGCTGGTAGGTAATGGGTTCGGATCCCAGTCGAGGCATGAGATTTTTAATCCAGATACAGACTCCAAACCCTAAGTAAGTCAGTGTTCGAGATTAACGGTATCCTGATATCCCGGGGATACTAGAATTTAATTTTGGATACCAGACTTCAAGAACCCAGTATCCCACCGGGATGCCTTATAATCCTAAATGTTCAGGTGGGATACCAGATTTTGAATTGTTACTATGCAACTGGGATACTGGCCAAAAACATTAATCTCGAACACTACACATTAAGAAAAGTATTAACTTAATGTGTGCCCTGCACTATTGTGGATGATGAATTTTAAAAAAGACAATTAGTGTAAATATAGGGTTAGGGTTAGTAATATACAATACCTTTTTAAACATTTTGTTCCGTAATTTATAAAACCAATATAATGTTTATATTTCGTAATCAAACATTTGGTAATTCGGACAGGAAAGCCACTAATGTTTTTCATTCGAAGCAAGAGATCTTTTATATGCACATTTCCACAGACAGGAAAGCACATACCACAGCCTTTAACCAGTTGTGGTGCACTGGATGAAATGAGAAAAAAAACCAATGTGTTGAATGGATCCACCAAGGTGGTTCGATCCTGTGACACAAGCATCTCAAGCGAGCACTCGACCAACTGAGCTAAATCCTGCCCCTGGAAATATGCATGCATGTGTGTGATCCCTAGTCTTTTCCCCATCCCATCCCATGCCTCATCACTGATACATGTTGTGGTATGTGCTGTCCTGTCTTGAAATGCACACATGAAAGAATCCTGACTTGCTGCTATTCGTAGGAGTAACCTCTGTAGTGGCAGTCCATTTTCTCTCTCACTCTCTACACAAGTGTCAACACCCCTGTATGTGTGACACCAGAAATCATCATAATATATAAAGTGATTAATGAGGAACTGTTGTTAAACATTCCTGTCCTTTCCCACTAAATAACAAATGTGCTGTCCTTTGAAATCCCGTTACCATAATTGGCTGAAGTTGCCTGAGGATCTGTGGATGAAGATCCACCACTTAACTAGAGTATCTGATACACCAATCAGCCCATCTGTACATAGACTCTGGGTGGACTAACTCAGGTTTCCTTTGACCATCCACAACAAACACTTCAATAACAGGTGAATTGCCTTTCCTTTATCGCTTCTCGTCTTTTATGTGTTGTGTGACTGCGGCTCAGCACTTTCCCGTCGTGGTAATTGGTTTGCACAGAGATGGACATGAACCCAACTTTCATCTGATGTCTTTCTTTCACTGTTCCGTGAGATTCTCAGCTCCTCTCAGTTTGTTGTTCACACTGTTCAGTTTAAGTGGGTTGTTTTTTCCTTCAGGCATAACATTACTGTGTTAAATGTTTTCATAAAACTATTGGTATAAGGGGTGTTTTTTTTTAAACAAAGCAGGGATGGAGAAGGTTGGGGCTGCACCTAGATTAAACCAACATGGGGTGGGTAAGGCAGCAACAAAATAATCAGGGCACCATAATATACGGTCTTCACCAATTAGATCAAAAGAAGACTATTCAAAAGGGAACTCTCTAGGTTGTTTTTGTGTGTGGTTCTTTTTTTGGGGGGGGGGGTTGAAGAGAGGCAACTGTACCCAGACTGCTACCCCCTGTGCTAGTACAGACATGAAGTTGTCCTGTGCTTTATACAATAAACATTTACAATTAAAATAGTGATCAAGCACTTTTCACAACCTCATATTTTCACTAAAGGTTTTTAATTAATTCTAGAGATGGGTCACTTGGCAATTAAGATGTTATTTTGTGGGTAGTCAGTTTGCAGGAAGTGTTAATTTTATAACCCAAATACATGTACAGCATTTTTTTAAATATGGGATTTAAAAAAACAGGCCATTAATATGATGATTTTTGGAACAACCTTAACCCATCTTATTTTATTTTGTAGTCTTTGTCTGCTGATAAATCATCGTATTCTAACTTCCACTGAGTTTTTATGTTTTTAGATAAGCCATTCCGGACCCATACTAGATGATAACGCACTATGGACGTGTATATGTCCGGATTTGTCACTTTTTTAATGATACAGGTGATAAATCAATTAAAAATGATCAAAAAAAAAAATTTAACATTTTAGGATTTTGAGTAGTTTGACATTGTATAATTGAATTTATGAGAATTTGTGGACAAAGAGAAATCATTTCATGAAATTGTCCTGAATATTTCATAAACAGTTTTATGGGACATCACAACAAGTTTCAGAGGAAAAAGTAGGATTTTATTTTTAAGCCTGGGGCTATTTAACTTTACAACAAACATTAAGTGGCTCATGTCATCAGTTATGTACAGATGTGTGCACCAGAACCACACCTGTATGTTACAGACAGTTAATGTGCACCAGAACCACACCTGTATGTACAGACAGGTTTAGTGTGCATCAGAAACAAACCTGTATGTACAGACAGTTTGATGTGCACCACACACCACACCTACAGTTTGATGTGAACAGACCAGCCTTTGTACAGACTGTTTGATGTGCACCAGCACCACACCTGTATGTACAGACAGTTTGATGTGCACCAGAACCACACCTGTATGTACAGACAGTTTGATGTGCACCAGCACCACACCTGTATGTACAGACAGTTTGATGTGCACCAGAACCACACCTGTATGTACAGACAGTTTGATGTGCACCAGAACCACACCTGTATGTACAGATAGTTTGATGTGCACCAGAACCACACCTGTATGTACAGACAGTTTGATGTGCACCAGAACCACACCTGTATGTACAGACAGTTTAATTGTTCTTGTTCTCAAAGTCAATTACGAGGTGAATTATGAATATGAAACAGGGTTGAAGTAATATGCAAAATGAAGAAACTTGATATGAACTGTCAGCCACAAACATCATGTCATCAGTTTGATGTGCACCAGAACCACACCTGTATGTACAGACAGTTTAATTGTTCTTGTTCTCAAAGTCAATTACAGGTGATCATGAATATGCAACAGGTGAAGTATAACTTGAAATGAAGAAATAAACTGTCAGCCACAAACATTATGTGCACAAACCATTGTTGACAAATCTGTCAGTTACTGCCCTTGACCTGCTAAAACAAGACCAGGGGTGGATGCAGTCCTGAGCTTTCTAAGATGTGGGATGAAGGAAGGAAAGAAATGCTTTATTTAATGATTCACTCAACATATTTTATTTACGGTTATATGGCGTTGGACATATGGTAAAGGACACACAGATATTGAGAGAGGAAACCTGCTGTCATCACTTCATGGGCTACTCATTTCGATAAGCAGCAAGAGATCTTTTATATGCACCATTCCACAGACAGGATAGTACATACCACAGCCTTTGATATACCAGTTGTGGTGCACTGGCTGGAACGAAAAATAGACCAATGGGCTCGCCGACAGGGATCGATCCCAAACTGACCACACATCACAAGGAGCACTTTACCATTGGGCTACATCCCATCCCAAGTTGGGAATACTGTAATATTCCAAGGTGCACATATAATATAAATGTAGGCAGTCTGCTAGAGGTGGGCGGTATACCGTATATATACCGTTCGGTATCCGTATCATATCATGGGGAGCCATTTAAGATATTACAGTTAACAACTTTTAAAACGAACACGCTTATAACAAACTGCCAAGTTAGAACGAACTGATTTTAAAGTCCGTCTCTCACCCCCCCCCCCCTCCATGTAGTACTAATACACTTTAATGTATAAGAACGAACTATGTATAGTGATTCTCTATTAACGACCAAATTTTGTCAAATTGCTTGTATGTACAGGTCACCTAGCATAATTTGTTGTCAAAACTCGTGAATTATTAGGTTCTATGAGTAAAAACGAAACACGCTCTTGCAAATATGTACAATGAACTACTGCTATAATGAACTGATGTTCCTGGTCCCTTGGAGTTCATTATATGAGTACTTTACTGTACCATATTGAAACCATATAAATTCACATGCTAATGGAGCTAAAATTACCTTCCTTAAACTAGTGGGTTTTTTTTTTTTGGGGGGGGGGGGGGTCGATGGAGAGAGAGTGATAACTCCCCTCATTTTTTTTTTTTTTTTACAATATTTATTCAAATGAATGAAGTGGATCGGCAAACATGCGATAAGCCTATATAAAAAAGAAAAAGGAAAGAAATATTTTATTTAATGACGCACTCAACACATTTTATTTACGGTTATATGGCATCAGACATGGCTAAGGACCACACAGATACTGAGAGAGGAAACCTGCTGTCGTGACTTCATGGGCTACTCTTTTTGGATTAGCAGCAATGGATCTTTTATATACACCATCCCACAGACAGGGTAGTACATACCATGGCCTTTGATATACCAGTCTCGGTGCACTAGCTGGAATTAAAAATAGCCCAATGAGCCCACCGACAAGGATCGATCCCAGTCCGATCGTGCTTTGAGTGAGTGCTTTACCATTGGGCTACGTCCCGCCCAACTATGCCTATATAAATGCCTCCCCCCCCCTTATATGGCAAGGCCTGCACCACCCCTGGGATCCATTCCTGAAGAAGACCATGCCATTAATAACTCCAGCATGATTGTCTTTGGGTGGTAAATGTCCTGTCACAAACGGCCATCTTGTGACAAGTGTATGAATGTTTATAGCACACACACTGACGTAAGTATTACACAGGTATGTGTTCACCTGTCTGCTAGACAGGTGTGTCGGCTAGGTTTGTGTGTGGCGTCGTTGAGTATTCCTGCTGCATTCACTGAGTTGTTGACTCAATCCATTATTCATGTTCCTCGCACCACACGGTAGATTGCCGTTTGACCACATTGAAAATATCTCTTGTTGGGTAAGTAGGTAATATTTTTGTTTTGGTAAACAGATTAAGGCTATTAGTGCTGCAGACTGGAATGTCGCCTGGTAGTAATAGAAGGTTATATATGATGACAGCTAGATATAGTGTACTTTTAGGCTGTTTGCTAGAGGCTATTGGATGTCTAATGTAATTATAGTATGGTTAAGAGAAATAGGTATTTAAAGTTAATTTTGCTCCTAATTCAATAGTTTAAGAAGGTACTTTGGTTAATCCCTCTTTTGTCTTGGACTAATTTTTCAGAGAACTTAGACGGTGCCCGGGACAGATCAAAGTTAAAGTTTTTGTTTGTTTAACAACACCACTAGAGCACATTGATTTATTAATCATCAGCTGATGGACATTATACATCTGGTAATTTTGACATACAGTGTTAGAGAGGAAACCCACTACATCTTTCCATTAGTAGCAAGTGATCTTTTATATGCACCATTACCACAGACAGGATAACACATACTACAACCTTTGATGTACCAGTCGTGGTGCACTGGCCTGAACGAGAAATACCCCAATGGGCCTGTGATGTACCTGGAACACTGTCGAAAGTAAAAGCTGCTTGCAAAATTGATTATCAGAAAGCAGGCTTCTGAGGATTAAAAATTTGCGTAAACCATTTATGGGTTACGCAAAAACAAATTCAGGTAACCCATTTTGTTTTTACGTAACCCATCATGATCATGTAAATAAAAGTCATAAATTCAGTGCACGAATGAAAAATGTTTTTACGTAACCATGTAAATAATGTCATAAATTCAGTGCACGAATGAAAAATGTTTTTACGTAACCATGTAAATAATGTCATAAATTCAGTGCACGAATGAAAAATGTTTTTACGTAACCATGTAAATAATGTCATAAATTCGGTGCACGAATGAAATTTTTTTTTTACGTAACCATGTAAATAATGTCATAAATTCAGTGCATGAATGACAAATATTTTTACGTAAAAATATACTTATAAGAGCGACGTGGGAACGAAACTATCACTCCCGCAATTTTCAGAGGCCTTGAAAGCATACTGGGGGGGGGGGGGGGGGGGAGGGATCTGGCTCAGTCTGTGTAGGACTCGCCTGCATGTGGTGCATGTGTTGGACATTGGAATCACCTGATTGGACCCATTACCTGATTGTTTTCACTCATCCCATCCAGGGCCCCATGACTGGTATATCAAAGACCATGATATGTGCTCTCCTGACTGCATATAAAAAGATGCCTTGCTAATTGGACATGTTACGGGTTTCCTCCAAGATTACATTTCAAAAATACCAAATAATTTGAATGTGCTCTAGTGGTATCATTAAATAAAAACAAAAGCAAACTTCATTACCCACTGGGGGGTGGGGGAGGGGGGCATGAGGGGGCATTTGCCCCCCTGAGAATCTCACTTTTTTTTTTGAAAATTGTTTACTCCAGAAAATAGCATACTCATCTCAGGGCTTAATTTGTATAGGGTTTCAGTTGTTTATAAAAAGTAGTGCGCCCCCCCCCCCCCCCCCCCTCCCCCCCAGGATTTTGATCAGGGTACACCCCTGGTAATCCCCCGCGGTCTTGAACTATTTCTGAGAACTGAGTACCCAGGACAGATCTTCTTTTCATCCACGACTGGTATGTCAAAGGCCATGGTATGTACTATCCTGTCTGTGGGATGGTGCATATAAAAGATCCCTTGCCACTAATCGAAAAGAGTAGCCCATGAAGTGGCGACATCAGGTTTCCTCTCTCAATATCTGTTTGTCCTTAACCATATGTCTGATGCCCTATAACCTTCTTTAGTGACAATGCAAGTGAAGCTGTATACTGGGATGTTACAGCATTTTGTCTTCACCCCTGTGCTAAACATGATATTTAATGTATGCGTATGGCAATTTGTTAATAAACATTTTTATTTATGCTGAAATGTTTTCAAAAAATGTTACGTGAGATGGTATGGGTTTACAAAATAACAATGTTTTTATATGAATTTTAATGTTATTCGTTATTTGAGTTAAATACCAATTAATTTTTCAACTATTCACTGGTCCATGATGTGGTCATTTGATGTAATGTGAAGTGCATGAACCAGCCTAGCAAACATTTTTCTGCTCAGTCTGGCTGATTTTGGTTTGAACTTTTGTTAAATGTAAACATCAAAACTACTGTTATCATTCAGGAAGAAGGTAAAACTGTTAGTTAGCACACACACTCATATAGTCTTATTCAACTTACTGTGCTAGCACAACAAATATGCTATTCAACCTGAGTCATACCTACACACTGCAGAATTCTCTCCCTTGCCGGATATGCGCAATGCTATCCTTGCACGGGCTACCTGTAACTTCATTCTCAATTCTGCAGTCCACCTGTTAACACCTGTTAAGCTTTGGCAAAAAGTTTTCTTTACTTGTAATTTTGTGTTTGTTTTTTTGGTTGAACTTGACATACGGTTGGTAGTTGGGAATTCTGTGTTGAATTTACCATGTCCGACGCGAGTTCGTTGACAGCTAGCGCACGGAAAGTTTGTGCGCGAGATGGTTGTCCATTTCTTTTACGACGTAAAGACACACACGTGTTGTGTCCGGACTGTCGGTCTTGTTCTCAAGACCGTCAGTGTGAGATCTGCGCCACGTGGTCTCCTGACCAGTGGGTTCGGTTCGGTTCGCAGACTCAGGTTTCGGGTACCAGCAAAATCTTGTCGTCTGCTTCGGCAGTAGTCGGCAAGTCGGACTTAGTGGGTAGGTCCCATAAGTCTGTAGACACTTCTAAAAGTGTCCGGAAAGGGGGGGAAACACAAGGGTGTTTCTTCTTCGGTCCGTGTTACGAGTACAGTTACAGATACTTCGGGGAGCGCCCCCCGGGCTCCTATTGTGACCGTGGTACGTGAGCCGTCTTCGTTAGTGACGGCGCCTTCTTCTGTTTGTGTGGCTTCGTCGCGGGCGTCGCCATCGTCGTTACGGTTACCTTTACAAACAGAAGGGGGGCAGGGTGGAGTCGTCGCGGCACCGGTTTTGACGACTTCATCGGTTACCGAGCACATGCACTCCGTTGTGCATAGGTCCACTGCTTCGTCTGCAGAGCAGGTGGCCCCGACTTTGCCTTCGATTGCTGACAGTCGCTTCGGCACCTCAGCATTCTCAAGGCCCGAGGAGAGTTCTGCCAGTTTGCTTCGAACTGAGCCAGTTGTTCCGATGCCGGGATCCGTCTCTGATGGCATCCCGACCGATGTTTACCGTTGGGTGGAGGACTCATCCCGTTTGGGTCCTCCGTTTGCATATGTTTACCCCAAGGGTCCGGTGACTTCGGTAGCAACGGACATCTCCTCACAGTTTGCACCGTCTTTGGTCCCTACCTCTTCGACTTTACTCGATAGAGGACGAGGTTCGCGCAGATACCCCTCGGTTGGGGGTACTCTGTGGCCGCAAACTCCGACCGTTCCGCACTTGGCGCAGGAACGACCGTTAGGCTTTCAGGAAACGTTGTTTCGGAGTTTTGTGGAATTTTTGAACGCTTCGCCTCAGTTGGGATCATTGCTTTCGCAGACGGGACCGACGGGTGCGGCTCCCATTCCCCCCCCCCCTGGTTTTCCGCCAAAACCAGCAGAAACTGCGTCTCGACAGCAGTTTGACGATGCAGTTAGGGATTGTCGTTCGGTTCCTATTGTTTCCGTCTCGGGAGACGCTGCCCCAGGGGCGTCTCGATTAGGGGGAGGAGTCCATATCGATCTTCGGGATCCAGTGGACAGTGACCTGGCTTCAGAGGAAGCGTCGGTTGGACCGGATTCTGTCGCTGACCCAGCTCTCTCTCACTTCGGTTCGGAAGTAGAGGAGGAGTGCGATTATCCGGCGGTTCTGGCTTTTGTCAGGGACCAGGTCCGACAGGTATGCGGGGACGCTATACCTCAGGTTGAGGCCCAGCCTACATTCAAGGGTGTCTCCTTCGGGAACCGTTCTTTGAATTTGGTCACTCCTCGTGGAGGAGTCGGGTTTACCACTTGCACAGGAGGCGCACAGTTCACTTTGTGACATTGATGTGTTGATCACTGGCAGTGATCGTATCCTGGGAGTGGGTGTTGATGAGTACCCAACGGCACTGCCTACGGGGAAAATCCTAACGGGAGCGCGCATTTTTCGTGCCGACTCCTATGAGACGTTGGGGGCGGATTTTCTCGAACATCCGGCGGTCGTTCCCGCTAGTGTCCGAGCCGCTTGTTCCCCATCGCCGCATGTGTCATTGCCAATCGCGGATCTGGAATCGTTCGAACGGCTGGCTAAGTCGATGTTCCAGGTTAATAACCATTTAGGTACGTTCCTATTTGGCTTGGATAAGGCTGTCGAGAGCCTTCCCGCGATGGCGAAAGGCTGTTTGGAGGCTGCGTCAAAAGCCTCTAAGCATATCGCTCAGTTATCTGGCCGATTGTTTGCGAACAGTCTTTTGTTACGGCGTGACCATTACCTGGCGGGTTTGAGTGCGTCAAACGTTGCGAAGACGTTTTTTTCGTACACGTTCGGTACGG
The DNA here is from genome assembly GCF_016097555.1 of Gigantopelta aegis. NCBI lineage: Eukaryota > Metazoa > Mollusca > Gastropoda > Neomphalida > Peltospiridae > Gigantopelta > Gigantopelta aegis. The sequence goes on from NC_054707.1 coordinate 9,506,508, forward strand.
GAAAATTTACTTTTCGGTCCCGATTTTAATATTGTCCTAGACAAGGATTTGTCGCGACCAGTCCCGAACACTCGACCCTCAACCTCTGGTAAACGTCGGTCCACGTTTTTCGGGGTTCAAGCCTCCTCCTGTAAAAAAGGCTGCTTTTTTACAGTCGGCTCAGATCCCTAGGGTTCCTGACACTAGGAGGCAACCAGGTAACAACCCGTCTTCCGCTAAGCGAGGACGCAAACGTCGTACTGCGTTCCGTTCTCAGTCCACCAAAGGCGTTGCGCCTACGGGTGGTAAGCGGTTGGGGTGAGGGTACGTGAACGATCGGCAGTTGCTTTCGGAGGTACCGTTAGCAAATATACCCGTGGGGGGCAGGCTCCGCCATTTCCTTCGAAATTGGTGCAAGCTGCCTGGTCTCGACCCCTGGGTTCTGTCGGTCGTTCGACACGGTTACAAAATACCCTTTTCTTCGAGCCCCCCTCTTACTTCCACTCCGAGAATGCCGCCGTTACCGTCCGCGGATCGGCGCGTTTTAGTGGAGAGTATGATTGCCGAGTTTCTCGACAAAGGGGCCATCCAGAGAGTCAGTCTGGACACTCCGGGATTTTATTCTCATCTTTTCTTCGCCCGGAAGAAAAATGGGGAATGGAGACCAATCCTAAATTTGAAGCCACTGAACGTCTACATCGATGTTCCTTCCATGAAAATGGAAACGGTTCATTCAGTCCGGAACCTGCTTCAAATTGGGGAGTGGGCTGTGTCGATCGATCTGAAAGACGCATACCTCCATGTCCCGGTGCACAAGGCGTTTTGGAAGTTTCTGCGCTTCCTGTTCGACGGGAAAGCGTACGAGTTTCGTGTGCTTCCGTTCGGTTTGGCGACGAGTCCCCATGCTTTTACACGTGTGTGGTAAAAGCGGTGGTAGGTCATGTTCATTTGTTAGGGGTTCGAATGCATACCTATCTGGACGATTGGTTGATCCCAGCTTCGTCGCAACAGGAGTGTCAGACCAATGTCGGGTTGGTTTTGGACACGATCCTCCAATTGGGTTTTATTCCCAATTGGGTGAAATCGGAGTTAACGCCGGCTCAGATTTTCACATATCTCGGAGTGGTCTTCGATCTTGTGGTAGCGTCGGTTCGTCCCACCGATGCGCGTGTCCACAATTTCCAAACGTCGGCGCGACGTTTGATGGGGGAGCAAAGTACTACGGTACGATCTCTCCACGTGGTGTTGGGCCACCTCGAATCTCTGGCCTCATTGATCGTGCGGTTCAGACGATTCAAACGACCACTCCAGTGGCATTTGTCCCCACGGTGGGACGGTCACAATTGGGACACGATAGTGCCTCTGGGCCCATGGTTCACTCATCCGATACAGGAGTGCCTGTCGGACAAGTGCATGTCCCTATCGGTTCCGTTGCACCCCCCTGCTCCGGATCTGATCCTGTTCACGGATGCGTCGCTGCACGGGTACGGGGCGCATCTGTTGGATCAACACATTTCAGGGGTATGGAATCTCTCCGAGAGGAAGCTTCATATCAACTGTTTGGAGATGGAGGCAGTGCATCGTGCCTGTCTTCATTTCCGGTGTGTTCTTCGACACCGTCGAATTCTGTTGAGATGCGACAATACGTCGGTAGTGGCATATCTCAATCGTTGGGGTGGAACCAAATCGGAGACTTTGGGTCGCAAAGCTCTTGCGATTTTGGAATTCTGCGACCAACTAGGGACCACTCTGTGGGCGAAACACATTCCTTCATCGGTGAATGTGTTAGCAGATGCCCTCAGTCGACATACCCCTGTTCAGACGGAGTGGATGTTGAACAAAGGGGTGGTCGCAGCGGTTCTTCGGGTGTGGGGCAGTCCACAGGTGGACATGTTTGCCACACGGTTGAACAACCAATTGCCGGTGTTCGTGTCCCCGGTACCGGACACATTGGCGTTGGAGTACGACGCGTTAAGTATGGATTGGACGGGACTGGATTTTTATGCCTTCCCTCCTCCTGTCTTACTCGGCAAGGTGTTGACCAAAGTGGTCCAAGAACCTTGTCACGTGACGTTGATAGCTCCTCTGTGGGTGGCGCAGCCCTGGTTTCCACAGCTCCTGTCACTGTTAGTGGCAGTCCCATTCCGATTACCAGTGTTGTCCGATCTACTCAGCCAGCGACTGAGTCAGACGGTGTGGCATCCGAAGCCGGAGGTCTTCCGGTTTCACGCGTGGAGGTTATCAGGGCTTCCTTGCGACGCAGAGGTTTTTCGACAAGAATTGCGCATCTCGTCTCTTCAGCAAAGCGCAATTCTACCGAGTCGGTTTATCAGTGTCACTGGCGTATGTGGGTTCGTTGGGCGAACGCACGGGATTTCGATCCCTTATCGCCTACTGTCAACGATTTAGCGGAGTACTTTCTGGCGTTGGTCCAAGAAAGGAAACTTAAAGTCACGACAGTGAAAAGTCACAGAGCTGCGATTTTCACTACTCTTAAACAGTGTGGATGTCGTGACTTTTCTACCAACTTGGTGTTGCATGATTTACTTAAATCATTACAATCCACGGTTGAACGACCTTCCATTATTCCGAAATGAAATGTCTTTCTGGTGTTGCATGCTCTTAAGGGTGCGCCTTATGAGCCGTTGAGGTTTGCTAGTCTTCGTGCCTTGACATGGAAGACTCTGTTTCTGGTTTCACTGGCAGCTTGTCGTCAGATCAGTGAGATACATGCTTTTTTGCATGATTTGGTTGATTACAATTCGGACGGGTCTGTCACTTTACGTACCGACCCTATCTTTGTTGCTAAAAACCAGTCTCCAGGGGAAGAGTTTCCACCTACTGTCATTCACAGTTTATCTCGTACACTGTCATCTGTTAACTCGGATAGACTTCTTTGCCCGGTGAGAGCATTGAAGTATTATTTGCAGCGTACGAAAAACCGGCGGCAGGGTAAAAAGAGATTGTTTATTTCTTATACCATTAGGCCGGGTGATGTCACAAAAAATGCTTTGTCTCGATGGATAGCAGCTACCATCAAGCTAGCATATGAGATGGCGGGTGATCATGTGTTACGGAATTTCTCTGTTAAACCACATGAGATCCGAGCCATTTCTGCTTCCCTGAATTTTCATGACTCTTTAGATATTATAAAGGTCATGAATGCAGGGGTTTGGAAAGGACGGCACACTTTTGACCGTTTCTATTTCCGGGATATGGCGGTTGGTCCTGACGGTACGCGTAGGATCCAGACAGTCATTGCGGCTCAACACGTCGTGTCTGTGCGCAGGGCAACGGAAAGGGGTCGACCTCTTTTCCGTCCGACTGCCATCGATTCACGCTTCGGACATGTTTAACACTCCACCCTTTTCTGAGGGATGGGGTTTTTTGTAGTGTTGTCTACCATTTCCTCTCCCTGGGGAGATGTTTTTCCTCCCTTTCATGGGGATGAGTTTTTCTTTTGGGAAGCCCCTTTTTATTCCCAAAAGTTTTTTGACTCCTTGTTACCGTATGTCGTGGTTCGTCCTATCTCCATGTCATTACTTCAAAGGAGCTTTTTGGGTACGGGTAAGTCCTCTATTTTCTTACCTCCTCCCATTAATGTTGAATTCACGTGCTCTAACGGTGTCATTGCACGTCCGTTATAGCATATTTGTTGTGCTAGCACAGTAAGTTGAATAAGACTATTAGAAAATTTGTTTCTAATTTTCATTATTATTCATACTTACCTAGTGCTAGCACAACAAACTATACCTCCCACCCACCCCTATGAGGCTTTCCCTCGGTGGGTGGACTTTGAACTGAGAATGAAGTTACAGGTAGCCCGTGCAAGGATAGCATTGCGCATATCCGGCAAGGGAGAGAATTCTGCAGTGTGTAGGTATGACTCAGGTTGAATAGCATATTTGTTGTGCTAGCACTAGGTAAGTATGAATAATAATGAAAATTAGAAACAAATTTTCTAATATATATTTATATATTATAACTCATTAATACTGTCAGTACTTAACGAGTTTGCAGGGTATTAACACTTGACCTGATCGTAATTCAGCTTGTAGAATGTTTTTTTTTTATTATATGCACATACACATATCTACATGTGTGTATAAACAGGTTACTTAAACTGTAATTAGTGGTCAGTAGCTGCTCCTCATGGACAAGTCAAGTCGGTCAAAGGTTTGTCCTTCGTGTATACAGGGTTCAAAATTTAAGAATTTGTTAACTATGACAATTTAATAATGTTTCTGCCATAGACAACATCCTCATCTACGGCAATTGTGAGGCTGCCTTTATTTCATTTCATTTCAACTTATTTTTGTGCTTAAATCCAATTAAGGTTCAAACACGCTGTCCTGGGCACACACCTCAGCTATCTGGGCTGTCTGTCCAGGACAGTGGGTTAATTGTTAGTTGGTTAGTGGTTAGTGACAGAGAAGAGGGTGTAGTGGCCTTACACCTACCCTTTGAGACCATAAGAACACGCTCTGGGTTGGAGCCGGTACTGGGCTGTGAACCCTGTACCTACCAGCCTGTAGTCGGATGGCTTAACCATGATGCCACCAAGGCCGGTGAGCCTGTGTATGGCAGTTTTAAATCAGTAACTCTAACATCAAATAAACATAACTTAGAAAGCCAAAAATTTAATTCTCAACTGATGGCAATAATTTATATCCATTGGCAAATAATTGCCGTTGGTAAAACCAGCCAACCTATGGCAATTCATATCGCAGCTACGACAATTGCCATCGGCACCGTTGTTAAGTTTGATCCCAGTACATACCTTAAAATAATGCCATAAACTAGTCGCAGTTGTACGGTATAACCTCGCTTTTTGGTCATGCTGGTTTTTACTCATTATAATTCCATGGAGCAAAATAACTCGTTTTGTCAGACCTGTATTTAATATTGTAATTTGTTGTTTAGGTCTATTCTTGTGAAGCTGCGTGCCACACAGTGTTGTGGAGCCTGGGGCAATGGTGAAGTAGCTATTGTTAAACTGGCTTCAAAGTTGTTGTTTTTTACCACAGGTAATAGTGTCGTGTCGGATTCTATGACTTGTTTTTCTACCACAGGCATTAGTGCTGTCAGATTCTACAACTTGTTTTTCTACCACAGGTAATAGTGTTGTGTCGGATTGTATGACTTGTTTTTCTACCACAAGTAACAGTGTTGTCGGATTCTATGACTTGTTTTTCTACCACAGGTAATAGTGTTGTCGGATTCTATACAACTTGTTTTTCTACCACAGGTAATAGTGTTGTGTCGGATTATGTGACTTGTTTTTCTACCACAGGTAACAGTGTTGTCGGATTCTATGACTTGTTTTTCTACCACAGGTAATAGTGTGTCAGATTCTTTGACTTGTTTTTCTACCACAGGTAATAGTGTTGTGTCTGATTCTACAACTTTTTTTTCTACCACAGGTAACAGTGTTGTTGGATTCTATGACTTGTTTTTCTACCACAGGTAACAGTGTTGACGGATTCTACTTGTTTTTCTACCACAGATAATAGTGTTGCCTGATTCTATGTCTTGTCCTGGGATATGGACCTGTTTACCCTACGACTTTAGTGAGGTATGAGTGGGGGACTCCACGGTGGCTGATACTGTATGTCAACACACAGATAGAGCACGGCAAATCCAGCTTTCTTCACATTTATAGTGTCCTCACCTCAGCAGTTCAAACAAAAAGGTAAGGAATATTTGTTTAAGAACAGCCCAGCACATGGTTAACAGCCAGTAGGTGTCTAACAGAAGTATAGTCCAACCTGTGTTAAGCAACCACCAAAGCGAGTGTCAAAAGGTGGCCTGTTAAGACATGTGGCTGTTTAATACAGGTAATTTTTTCCAGGCCTGTTGAAGTAATTGTAATGCATCTATCTATCCATTTGTCTGTCTGTTCATCTGTATGTCTGTAACTCCATTCATCCCTCCCCTTACGCCCTCCATCAGTCCATCCATCAATGCATGCATATATCCCTCCCTCCCAATTTCATCCCTCTCTCCATCCGTCCATCCATCCATTTATCCATTCATCCATCCTTCTACCCTCCCTCCATCCTTCCATCCTTCCATCCATCCATATATCCATCCATCCATCCATCCATTCATCCATCCATGTATCCATTCCTCTATCCCTAAATTCCTCCCCCTCCCTCCATCATTCCATCCATCTAAAGGAAGTATTCTGTGTGCCTATTCATTGCTAACTAGTCATGGTTTTGTGTCTGGTCTCCCATCCTATCTTTAACTCACATAAATCAGAATGTAAATTATCACTTCCCTGTTCATTAAGAGATCCATTATTTGTAACAGTTAACAAAGTGCCATAGCTATATTGTTGGACACCAAGTTCTGCAAGAGGTTGGTAGACTAGATTTATTGTTTACTTAAGGTTTCTTTGTAGCAAATCGGTTCCCATTGCCAATAATGTTACAGTTTGTAATGAAAACTGATATAAGCAGCATATTAAGCCCAATCGGGCAGTATGTGTATAAAAAATAGCTACTAACTTTGCTTTTACACTGGCCTCGGTGATGTCATGGTTAAGCCATCAGAACAAGGCTGGTAGGTACAGGGTTTGCAGCCCGGTTGTAGCTCCCACCCAGAGCGAGTACTAACGACTCGATGGGTAGACGTAAGACCACTACACCCTCTCCTCTCTCACTAACAACTAACCCTCTGTCCTGGACAGACAGCCCAGATAACTGAGTTGTGTGCCCAAGACGGCGTGTTTGAGCCTTAACTGGATATAAGTTGGGTAATAAGTTGAAATGAATAAATACATGTCTTTAATAGTGCACTTCATCTACTGGCCTCGGTGGTGTAGTGGTTAAGCCATCTGACATCAGACTGGTAGATACTGGGTTCACATCCCCGTTCCGGCTCCCACCCCGACTCAATGGGTAGATGTTTAGCCATCACACCAACCCACTCTCCTGCACAGAATGCTTAAACCTTAACTGGATACAAGCACGGAAATAAGTACAAATGAATGAATAGAGTGCACTTCACTCTATGACACACAGTCTGCATTTAGCACACGACAACCTCTATAATGCATGGTGTATACAAACAGAAAACCAGTCATGCATGTCATTAGAATCTGTAAAAGCCACACTGCATAAACTATAATGCAGCAATTGGGAATGAATGAAATTATGCAAATGTTGTGTAAAATCGCCCCAGGCTTGACTGTGGGTTGATGTACTTTTTTCAGATGCACTGACTAATATGTCGTTTGTCCTGTCTACGATTTGACTGAAGGTGATCTCCATCCATCCATCCATCCATCCATCCACTCATTCATTCATCCACTCATCCATCCATCCATCCACTCATTCATCCATCCATCCATCCATCCATCCATCCACTCTTCCATCCCTCTAGTGATTCATCCATCCCTCTAGTGATTCATCCATCCCTCTAGTGATTCATCCATCCATCTATCCATCCATTCATTAGTCCATCAGTCCATCCATCTACCCACTCACTAAACCTATCCATCCATCTGACCATCTGTCTGTCCATCAATCCATCCATCCATTTATCAACCTGTCTATCCATCCGTCCATCAACCTGTCAATCCATCTGTCCATCGATCTGTCAACTCACTCACCAAACTTACCCAGTTTTGTACTCAGTCTCACAGTGTACATACATTTTAATATAGGCCTATATCTTTAAAAACATTTTTAAAAATGTGATAAAAACTTTCTTCATGGCTGCATTCTTCCGCACTGTTTTCTGCAGACAAACTATCCCTAACCTGTAGTTTACTGATATTCACCGTCTCCTGTTAACAAAGGAAGCCTCGGCCAGTGGCTGAGGTGTTTAGTATGTTAGTATACAGGTACCTAATGTCAAAAACCTTGTAGCTGTGCTGCAGGCAACCACAGAACATACAGTGACCCGGTCACACTGAGGTCATAGTTCAGTGCCCTTGAGGAGAATTAGTCTTGAGGGCCATCACAGAGACTGTGATGATGTCACCTGTGTCAGCAGGATTACCTACAGGAGACAGTGGAGTACACTAAGTGTCTGCTGCCCAGAGGCAAAATAGAATTTGGACGCCATACACCCCACAAAATTCCAAAAACCTGGTCCTTCCACCCTTCAAAATCACACCTACTAACGTCTAATCTTTCCTGACAATTCTATAGAGAGTATGACAGTTAGAGGCTGCTGCCCAGGAGGCAAACTGGAATTTGGCAGCCATCCACCTCATGGAATTCCAAATACATGTATCTTCCACCCTTCAAACTCATTCTTGCTAACTTCTGATCTTAACTGACAAATTTACTAAGAGTATGCAAGCAAGTGTTTGGTGCCCAGGGGGATAATACAATTTTGCAGCCATCCACCCAACTAATTCCCAATACCTTCCATCCTTCAAACTCACTCTTGCGAGCTTCTAACCTTTCCTGACAACTTCACTGAGAGTATGTAAGTCAGTGTCTGGTGCCCAGAGGCATGATAACATTTGGCAGCCATAAACCCCATGGAATTCCAAATACGTTCCACCCTTCAAACTGGCACTTACTGACAACCAATCTTACCTGTCACAGAGTTGTCTTTCTTGAGAAACCCGGGAGAGGTAAAAACTGCATTCGTGAAGATGTGGGAGTGAGATCTAACCCAGTGGTAAAGAGCTCGCTTGATGCATGGTTGGTTTGGGATCGATCCCCATCAGTGGGCCCCACCACGACTGGTACATCAAAGGCCATAGTATGTGCTATCCTGTCTTTGGGATGGTGCATATAAAAGGTCCCTTGCTGCTAATCGAAAAGAGTAGCCCATGAAGTGGAGACAGCAGGATTCCTCCCTCAATACCTGTGGTCCTTAACAATATGTCTGACGCCATATAACAGTAAATAAAATGTGTTGAGTGTGTTGTTAAATAAAACATTTCCTTCCTTTTAAAGGTGTTTTCTGTTAATAAAACATTTCAGTTTGTCTTAACGTTCTAATATTTTGTTCAGTTCGTAAAAGTATTGGTCAATATATAAATAAAGCAGCAATTTTCGCCCATATTGAAATTGTTTTATCCTTCTAACCTTTGTAGTTGAACACGTAGAAACCTGGGATGGGAGCCTGTGTAACCCCCCTCCCCCCCCCCCCCACACACACACACTTCAAGGAAGCAAATGTTTTATTTAATGATGCACTCTACACATTTTATTTACGGATGCGTCAGACATATTGTTAAGAACCACACAGATATTGAGAGAGAAAACCCACTGTCGCCACTTCATGGGCTACTCTTTCCGATTAACAGCAAGGGATCTTTTCTTGTTCTTGTGATTTTAAATTTGTGTAACCGACGCACGAACAGAACAACGATTCTCATGAAATACAGTACTATATAGCCCTAAAAGCCAGTACGCATGGGTGGTTGTCTCTACCTTACAGGTACACTCTTCTCATTACACCATCAAAATCTGGCACTCTCAGACATTTCATATATCTAATATTTGAAATAGCTGTAAAAGTAGCACTTTGAATTTCAAAGTGAATTTAGTTCAGGTCCTATGGTGATGCTAGGGAAATCGAAGAAAGAGGTTTAATTGGACACTGGTCTACAGGCTGGTAGGTACTGGGTTCGGATCCCAGTCGAGGCATGGGATTTTTAATCCAGATACTGACTCCAAACCCTGAGTGAGTGCTCCGCAAGGCTCAATGGGTAGGTGTAAACCACTTGCACCGACCAGTGATCCATGACTGGTTCAACAAAGGCCATTATTTGTGCTATCCTGCCTGTGGGAAGCGCAAATAAAAGATTCCTTGCTGCCAATCGGAAGAGTAGCCCATGTAGTGGCGACAGCGGGTTTCCTCTCAAAATCTGTGTGGTCCTGAACCATGTCTGACGCCATATAACCGTAAATAAAATGTGTTGAGTGCGTCGTTAAATAAAACACTTCTTTCTTTCTTTCCACTGGGTACTTTATTGTTCCAAATAATGCACTCTTCAGACTGACCAGTCTATAAAAACCTCTGGTATGTGCTGTCCTGTCTATGGGGAATAAATAAATTAAATGATACCTTGTTACTAGTCAGAAGTATCCTATGTGGTCCAGCAGCAGGTTTCTCCTCTCACTCTTTGGAGACCAGGGGCAGTCTGAGCTGCTTGGGTCGAAGGATCGAATCTCTTTGGTGGACCTATTCTCTGACTGATTTTCTCTTGGTATATATCAAAGTCTGTGGTATGTGCTGTTCTGTATTTGGAAAAGTGCATATAAAAATCACCTGCTGCAAATGTAAAAATGTAGTACACTACATTAGTATATACACTACATATGTGTAAATATGTAGTATAATTATACACTATATATGTGTAAATGTCTGACATCCTATAGCCAGTGAATAATAATTCAGTGAGCTCTAGTGGTACCATTAAACAAAACAAACTTTAACTTTAGAGACCAAGAGATGTACATGACAACGATAAGTTAGATGGAGAATAATACATGAGTGGCCATTAGAAACCATGTATCTCACAACGAGTTGTTTATATGGAGAATAATACATAATACATGAGTGGCCATTAGAAACCATGTATCTCACAACGAGTTGTTTATATGGAGAATAATACATAATACATGAGTGGCCATTAGAAACCATGTGTCTCACAACGAGTTGTTTATATGGAGAATAATACATGAGTGGCCGTAAGATACCATGTGTCTCACAACGAGTTGTTTACATGGAGAATAATACATGAGTGGCCGTCAGATAGCATGTGTCTCACAACCAGTTGTTTACATGGAGAATAATACATGACTGGCCGTCAGATAGCATATGTGTCACAACCAGTTGTTTACATGGAGAATAATACATGAGTGGCAGTCAGATAGCATGTGTCTCACAACGAGTTGTTTACATGGAGAATAATACATGAGTGGCCGTCAGATAGCATGTGTCTCACAACGAGTTGTTTACATGGAGAATAATACATGAGTGGCCGTCAGATAGCATGTGTCTCACAACGAGTTGTTTACATGGAGAATAATACATGAGTGGCCGTCAGATAGCATGTGTCTCACAACGAGTTGTTTACATGGAGAATAATACATGAGTGGCCGTCAGATAGCATGTGTCTCACAACGAGTTGTTTACATGGAGAATAATACATGAGTGGCCGTCAGATAGCATGTGTCTCACAACGAGTTGTTTACATGGAGAATAATACATGAGTGGCCGTCAGATAGCATGTGTCTCACAACGAGTTGTTTACATGGAGAATAATACATGAGTGGCCGTCAGATAGCATGTGTCTCACAACCAGTTGTTTACATGGAGAATAATACATGAGTGGCCGTCAGATAGCATGTGTCTCACAACCAGTTGTTTACATGGAGAATAATACATGAGTGGCCGTCAGATAGCATGTGTCTCACAACGAGTTGTTTACATGGAGAATAATACATGAGTGGCCGTCAGATAGCATGTGTCTCACAACGAGTTGTTTACATGGAGAATAATACATGAGTGGCCGTCAGATAGCATGTGTCTCACAACGAGTTGTTTACATGGAGAATAATACATGAGTGGCCGTCAGATAGCATGTGTCTCACAACCAGTTGTTTACATGGAGAATAATACATGAGTGGCCGTCAGATAGCATGTGTCTCACAACCAGTTGTTTACATGGAGAATAATACATGAGTGGCCGTCAGATAGCATGTGTCTCACAACCAGTTGTTTACATGGAGAATAATACATGAGTGGCCGTCAGATAGCATGTGTCTCACAACCAGTTGTTTACATGGAGAATAATACATGAGTGGCCGTCAGATAGCATGTGTCTCACAACCAGTTGTTTACATGGAGAATAATACATGAGTGGCCGTCAGATAGCATGTGTCTCACAACCAGTTGTTTACATGGAGAATAATACATGAGTGGCCGTCAGATAGCATGTGTCTCACAACCAGTTTACATGTTTACATGGAGAATAATACATGAGTGGCCGTCAGATAGCATGTGTCTCACAACCAGTTGTTTACATGGAGAATAATACATGAGTGGCCGTCAGATAGCATGTGTCTCACAACCAGTTGTTTACATGGAGAATAATACATGAGTGGCCGTCAGATAGCATGTGTCTCACAACCAGTTGTTTACATGGAGAATAATACATGAGTGGCCGTCAGATAGCATGTGTCTCACAACCAGTTGTTTACATGGAGAATAATACATGAGTGGCCGTCAGATAGCATGTGTCTCACAACCAGTTGTTTACATGGAGAATAATACATGAGTGGCCGTCAGATAGCATGTGTCTCACAACCAGTTGTTTACATGGAGAATAATACATGAGTGGCCGTCAGATAGCATGTGTCTCACAACGAGTTGTTTACATGGAGAATAATACATGAGTGGCCGTTAGATAGCATGTATCTCACAACGAGTTGTTTTAAACTGTATCTAGTGAGCAAAAGCGACACAAATGTATTATTCTGTTTCTTACATATCCTAAAAGAACCCAGGTTTTAAGCAAATTTTAACATCTTTTTCTACTAAAAATTATTTACAGCCATTGCACTTGTACAGTCACATGATTGCCAGGTTAACTATACAACACAGTGTAATCTATTTCGACTGTGCTGGGTTTTTTGTGTTGGATGTATAGCATTGGTGACCTGGTCATCACCTAGAAATAGCCAGTCGTATGTCTTGAAATTGTTTACACATGTATGTGTGTCAACAACTGTGTGTTATCAAAAATAACACATGGTGATCTCACCAACGGGTGTGTAAGAAACAATAATATTACACTTGACTGTCATTAACCACACATTCCTTGAGTCAGTCTGTCAGTGTTTTGTTCTATATTCCAGCTGAGATTCTCTGTTCTCTAGACTGGAGCAGGAACTGTCAGTCAGGTAGACAGCTGACTGCCACATCACACCTGTATGTGGGTGGGTCACTCGTAAAATCACACACACACACACACACACAAACACACACTGTTATAATAAATTCACCTCTGTCAGTCCATCATGCTTTCCTGGCCACCACAATCTTGCTAAAACCTGGCCGTGGGTAGTTTCCGTGGCAATGTCACTATTCCTGTCCCTTGATTTACCCGTAATGTGATTGTGTTACAGATCCGTGAATATCAAGACACAAATCTGTGCGACCTGATTTCCCATGGATGATGTCCTCCAGATGAACATTACACCATTCTTACCTCACCCTGTCTGTACAGCGTGAAGAGAAAACTTCTTTCTAAAGGTAGGAGTCTGTTATTAATTTGTTATGAAAGAGACACACAGTTGTATATTAATATGTGTAATTTATATTTACTGATTTAATTGTTCATGTCACGTCTGCATCAGTGTTAGGTACGTATTGTTTCATATGATACATGTTTTGTATTCAATTTTGTTGATCATGAACACACCATTCTTACCTCACTCTGTCTGTACAGCGTGAAGAGAGAACTTCTTTCTAAAGGTAGGAGTCTGTTATTAATTTGTTATGAAAGAGACACACAGTTATATATTGATATGTGTAATTTATATACACTGGTTTAATTTTTCATGTCACATCTGCATCAGTGTTAGGTACAGTATTATTTCATGTGATACATGTTTTGTATTTAATTTTGTTGTTGATAATAATAAGTTCATCTATATAGCGCTAAAACTCCACACTGATGTATGCTCAAAGTGCATTACATAATTAAAATGACATGGTTAAAACAATAACATAGTAAAACAATTGGTAGGATAATACTAAAATAATAAATAAATATGAGTTATTATAAATAATTAGGGGGGGGGGGCATAAAAAGTCAAATTGGATAAGTACTGGATAAACAAATGTGTTCTAAGATGTTTTTTAAACATATAAGATTTGTGGCATTTTTAAGAGTGTCTGGCAGTTCATTCCATTTCTTCACAGCTCTCAAACTAAAGGAACGGGAGCCAAAATACTTAAGCTCATAATAATATGTTATAGGGATTGGATGAAGCCAGTTGTAAAGTGTTTACTTGATGCACAGTTCATTTAGGATCAGTTCCTGTCTGTGTTACTGATGGCTATGTCAAATTACTCTATCCAGTGCACCACCACTGGTATTTCATTGTCTATGGTATGTGCTATCCTGTCTGTGGGATGGTGCATATAAAAGATCCCTTACTACTAAAATGAAAAAATGTAGCAAATTTCCTCTCTAAGACTACAATAAATCTCTGTTTGTCAAAATTACTAAATGTTTGACATCCAATAGCCGATGTTTAATAAATCAATGTGCTCTAGTGGTGTCATTAAATAAAACAAATCGTAACTTTAATATGTTCTACTACCAACACACAGTCATACATTGTTACATGTTATTTATGTCAAGAGTTTGATCATGTCACTTCTGTTTCAAAATTATATATTATTTCTTCAGTTATATACATGTAGTATAGGGAAAGGTATTTATATTGGCTACGCCTGTTAACCAATCCCATCTGTTAACATTAACAGAACAAAATATTGCTTAACTTAAAATTATATACACTTTTGTTTCACATATGCATATCTAGAAGTCAATTTCTCAGTCCTCAAATCTGGATATATTATTTTAATGCTACCGGGGTATTAGTCCCCTCCGGTTGGAGGATATTAGTCCCCTTCCAGTCCAACTGTATAGGTTTCATCTCCATCCTTCCATCTGTCTGTCTGACATTTTGTGTATAGCTTTCTCATGTACTGTTACAGATTAATTTTAACTTTCATGGCGAGTTATCTATTTTTCACAGAGTTATGGCCCTTGAATTTAAGAGAAACAAAAAAAAAATGTCAGACTTTGTTTTGCAAGGTCTGAAGATACTGAGATGAAATATAGCTTTATCAAGTTTAACTTTCATGGCAATTTATGAATTTTTCACAGAGTTATGATCCTTGAATGTAGGAGATAGGCCTGGTAGGGGATATATTGCTTTAACAGTACTTTCAGAATGTTTCTTTTAAAATACAGCAATTTATACATTAATTATTTTATATCTGGTCATTAGGAAAGTATTTCTCTGATATATGGCACCCATTGGGCTATTTCTCATTCCAGCCAGTGCTCCACAACTGGTGTAACAAAGGCTGCGGTATGTACTGTCCTGTCTGTGGTATGGTGCATATAAAAGATCCCTTGCTGCTAATTGAAGAGTAGCCTATGAAGTGGCGATAGCGGGTTTCCTCTTTCAATATCTGTGTGGTCCTTAACCATAAGTCTGACGCCATATAACCGTAAATAAAATGTGTTGAGTGGTGCGTCATTAAATAAATAATCTCCTTCCTTCCTGATATCTGACAGTGTTATTTATTTTTTTTTTTTTTTTTTTTTTTAATTTTGATATACCACAATTGATACATTAACCTATTTTATAGCTGATTTTCACTGACTTCTATTTGCCCTAGTACAGCAATTTGAACCCAATAATCCATGTGACAGCCTCCAACATTTGACGACTTCCAACATTACACAAATCAAATTTTAACCCAAAAACTATCGATCATGTGGGGGAAAAAAGTGTTGTTTGCTCATTTTGAATATTCAAACAATTTGTGTGTGTTTGTTGGCATTTGAGTGGGAAATTCCGTGATTTGTTAATCCATTGTATTGGCAGGACTGGTTTCTGCCGATGTAATTGGTGAACACTTTTCGTGTGGACATGTGCACACTCGACACTTGAACACCAAACATTCCACATGCGGTAGCCGGCATGCTCTCACACCGATGTGTGTTTGTTCAGTTCTCTTGTTTGTTTCTTGTTTTCATGTCCGCCATTGCCGTTGCTTTATTTTAACATGTTTCTATGGCAACAGTCCACACATACACGACAAATTAAGTTTTTGTGTGAATAATACATTTGGGGCCAAATTTGCGGAGCCTGTTTTTCTTAAACGCGGGTGTTGAAGCACTGAAAATAACATGTAGTTACATATGTGTAAGATGAAAAAAGAGGCTGTGTAAACAATTGCAAACTATTCGGCCATGTAAATAAAAATAATTATTGTCTTTGCGAGGTGAGGGGAGGATGTTGAGGGTTTGGTTTAATCTGTGGGCTATTTCTCGTTCCAGCCAGTGCACCACAACGGGTATATCAAAGGCTATGGTATGTGCTATCCTGTCTGTGGGATGGTGCATACAAAAGATCCTTCGCTATTAACAGCCTGTTTTCTCTCTTAAACTATAGGTGGGTTTATTTAGCCAGTGATGTCAAAGTACTGTGCACGACCTTGTTTAGAATCACGTGATCAGTCCGCCATTAAGGGAGTGAAATTCGCACAATAATAACATGTGAAGGCATTGCATCTGGTTGCATTTTCAGTATTTATTACCTTTTTTCTACATTTTCTGAAAGCAAAACCAATATGTCAGATAATTCCACCTCATTTAAAGATTGTAGATTCATATCAAAGTTGGTGAAAGTGTGTAAATCATTAAACACACGAATAATAAAGCATGTATATACACTAGTTACGGTATTGTAACGGAAACTTTCGCCTACGTCTCGGTTACTTTACGGGATATGGATGCCATTTCTTCGTAGCAGCGCCGCCACAGATCACACCGGCACGTTTCCCGCCAATATTATTGCACATTTCGTTCAAATAAAGTTGTAGTTGTATACATATTGAAGTTTCTTCACGACTGACACGCATCAGGCGCCATAAAGATGTCTTATGTATTGGTAAGCCCTTAAAATTCGCAATGTACAATATTGTCTGGCTATTCTTATCCCTTGACTACCATGTTGGTTGTAAGTAGTTTTCTCCGCTATCTTCTTCGGAGCACTGCAGAAACTGTGTCGAGTAATATATATTTGTTTTTTTACATACATAAAATTATTTATTAACTTTTGGTATTTTAAAACCATATACTGTCCGAGATGAGCTCATGAGGAATATTTGGCGATCACTAATAGTAATACAGTACTAATAATAACAATAAATTGATTAATTAAAGTCCAAGACTACACTACTAGCACAAAGTTAATATTATTTACAGTTCTTCATCTCAGATCTGAGATAAGCCACTACAATAATGCACAAAATACACACTAATATTAAAATGACATTCTACCACTACACTACTAGCAAACGGCCAGCACTGTAAGTACTTTAAAAACAACTACGGTCGACGAAGGTAACTTTTCGCACCCTTATTTTGGCTTTGTACACAATAAATATTCTACAGTAATGTCACTTGAAATCCATATTTCGTAAATAGTACAGGTTTTTTAATCACAAGATTTTCTTCAGAGTGAAGTGCATTAGTAATGTTAAAAAAAATATATAAAAAAAATTCTATAGCAATTTTGCGTTGAAATATTTCCAGCGTTCTTAAAATGGAAACGTCATTCACCCAGTTTATTGTTCTTGTTCTTATCTATATTATTACAATGCTTCGCCACATTAAAATAAAAACTGGTCTACTTACCTTGACCTCTATCAAAAAAGTTCCGATAGCAGACAATGCAATTTAAATGTCGGTATGCTTTTATTTTTCATAATTTTAGACAAACTATTAAGTTTAAGTTTTAAAAGAAAAAACAAATAAAAAAATACATTTCTTCAAATATACCATAAAACCAAAATTACTCTAGTGGATTATATATTTTCATGTATGGATATTTCACATTCTCATGAGATTCTCGTATTATCTGTCATGGCTGCCGAAGAACGCTTTTAGTCTTGATAATTGTTAATCTGCATTGTATTAATTATATTTGCAACAACAATTAATTTAATATATATCAACAATATCGAGTAAGTGTTTCCAACAAAGTGTGAATGTTAAAAATATTTATAATAATAAAATAATAACAAATAAATAAATAAATTAATTAATTAATAATAAAAATATATATATAAATAAATAAATAAAAAAAATAAAAATATATTTGATGAAATGGGTCGGGGTGTGAATATATTTTTGGTGTGGCCTGCATGCGTGTTATGTCAGTAAATTATTTATTTATAATTTTATTTGCACACATTTAATACCATAATAGATTGTATTTATATCCAATTTTTTTTTTTAAATAAAATAATAGGAGAGCAATATTTGGCAGTGTAAACTGCGCCCCACTTCAACCCCATGTAATCACATCAGCCTCTGGAATAGCCCAGAGCTAATAATAGTAACAGCTCAATGTTGACATCTAGATCTAAGGTAAGTCTTTCTTCTTTGTTTTAATGGTACACCACGTTTTCTACAAACATACATAACTGAAATATTTTTCAATATCTTAGGATACATTTAGTAAAGTGTCACTCAATAACCATCAAACTTATTTACACTTGTGTTTGTTTAATTTATTTGCTATGCTTTTGTTATCGGTGTGTATAGGTGCTTTATTATCTATGTTTTTAATCATTTACAGATTTCCACCGACATTGATAGGAATATACAATCTTTAAATGAGGTTGAATTATCCGAGAGACTGGTTTTGCTTTTACAAAACATTCCAAAAAGTCAGATGCTGTCACATGTTATTGTTGCGCGAATTTCACTCCCTTAATGGTGGCCGTATGGTTAAGCCATCTATCGATAACGTCATAAACTGCTGGGCGACAATCACAAAAACCTGTCTATAGTATATATATGTCAAAATAACCAATAGCCGATGATTAATAAATCAATGTGCTCTAGTGGTGTCATTAAACAAAACAAACAAACTTCTTCTTAATCTTTTGGTGTTTTGGGGTGTGGACTATCGCTGGTCTTGATAATTAACAGTCTTAATTGATTTTAACATGTTTCTATGGCAACAGTCCACATGTACAAGATCCAAGCATCTTGGGCGAGCGGTCTACCAACTGAGCTAAACCCAGCAGTAACCTAAAGCATGCCATGCAACCAGTAGTACACCTGACATAAACTCGGCAGTAACCTAAAGCATGCCATGCAACCAGTAGTACACCTGACATAAACTCGGCAGTAACCTAAAGCATGCCATGCAACCAGTAGTACACCTGACATAAACTCGGCAGTAACCTAAAGCATGCCATGCAACCAGTAGTACACCTGACATAAACTCGGCAGTAACCTAAAGCATGCCATGCAACCAGTAGTACACCTGACATAAACCCGGCAGTAACCTAAAGCATGCCATGCAACCAGTAGTACACCTGACATAAACCATGCCATGCAACCAGTAGTACACCTGACATAAACCCAGCAGTAACCTAAAGCATGCCATGCAACCAGTAGTACACCTGACATAAACTCAGGTTACTACACCTGACATAAACTCAGCAGTAACCTAAAGCATGCCATGCAACCAGTAGTAAACCTGACATAAACCCGGCAGTAACCTAAAGCATGCCATGCAACCAGTAGTAAACCTGACATAAACCCGGCAGTAACCTAAAGCATGCCATGCAACCAGTAGTAAACCTGACATAAACCCGGCAGTAACCTAAAGCATGCCATGCAACCAGTAGTACACCTGACATAAACTCGGCAGTAACCTAAAGCATGCCATGCAACCAGTAGTAAACCTGACATAAACTCGGCAGTAACCTAAAGCATGCCATGCAACCAGTAGTACACCTGACATAAACTCGGCAGTAACCTAAAGCATGCCATGCAACCAGTAGTACCTGACATAAACTCGGCAGTAACCTAAAGCATGCCATGCAACCAGTAGTACACCTGACATAAACCCAGCAGTAACCTAAAGCATGCCATGCAACCAGTAGTACACCTGACATAAACTCAGCAGTAACCTAAAGCATGCCATGCAACCAGTAGTACACCTGACATAAACTCAGGTTACTACACCTGACATAAACTCAGCATGCCATGCAACCAGTAGTACACCTGACATAAACTCGGCAGTAACCTAAAGCATGCCATGCAACCAGTAGTACACCTGACATAAACCCGGCAGTAACCTAAAGCATGCCATGCAACCAGTAGTACACCTGACATAAACCCGGCAGTAACCTAAAGCATGCCATGCAACCAGTAGTACACCTGACATAAACCCGGCAGTAACCTAAAGCATGCCATGCAACCAGTAGTACACCTGACATAAACTCAGCAGTAACCTAAAGCATGCCATGCAACCAGTAGTACACCTGACATAAACTCAGCAGTAACCTAAAGCATGCCATGCAACCAGTAGTACACCTGACATAAACTCAGCAGTAACCTAAAGCATGCCATGCAACCAGTAGTACACCTGACATAAACTCAGCAGTAACCTAAAGCATGCCATGCAACCAGTAGTACACCTGACATAAACCCAGCAGTAACCTAAAGCATGCCATGCAACCAGTAGTACACCTGACATAAACCCAGCAGTAACCTAAAGCATGCCATGCAACCAGTAGTACACCTGACATAAACTCAGCAGTAACCTAAAGCATGCCATGCAACCAGTAGTAAACCTGACATAACTATAATATTTCAATGCACTCTTGTTATTCATTCAGGTGATAAATGTTTTTATTATATAACATTTAGTGAAATATCTTAAAATATCAGTGAAATAAAAGTGTTATCAGTCACTCAGTGATGATAACACATTTTAGAGTGAAAATTTCACTATTTTAGTCTAAAATGTATTATTGTCACTGTATAAAGTCTATATATTCAGTGTGTTTGCTGTTATGTGCTAATGTCTATAGCAGTCATTTTTATTTTTGTTCATATGTATGAAAATGTGGAAGGTAAAATCCGGTTTGGCCTACTACACATCTGGATGACAAACAATCCCACATTGTTTATACAGATACTGATATTCTAAAGAGGAAAATATTTTTAACATGTAACTTTAGTCATCAAAAAAGTATCATCTTACTATGGCAACAAACTCAGGATAGTCCTTCTTAATATAAAATGAGGCAGGGCTTCTAGATTATAATAGCCCCACTCCCATGGCTAATGATATTTAATGTTGGGCTAGTAAATAACTACTATTGCCATGTCCGATGACTAGTGAAAAAAAAAGAAGTTAAATGTTGCAGAGATATGAATATCCTGCCACACACACCCTGCAATGTTATAGTTAAATGTTGCAGAGATATGAATATCCTGCCACACACACCCTGCAATGTTATAGTTAAATGTTGCAGAGATATGAATATCCTGCCACACACACCCTGCAATGTTATAGTTAAATGTTGCAGAGATATGAATATCCTGCCACACACACCCACAATGTTATAGTTAAATGTTGCAGAGATATGAATATCCTGCCACACACACCCACAATGTTATAGTTAAATGTTGCAGAGATATGAATATCCTGCCACACACACCCTGCAATGTTATAGTTTTTAAGCTTTATCTTCTTCTTTAGGTGACATATCTGATTATTACTATTATTTAGTAAAATTGGATTAACTTAAAGTAAAGTAGGCTAGTGAATTTTTAATTGTGGCTAGTGAATGTTTAAAATGACTGATTCTTTGGCTAGTGGATTTAAAAACAATTCTAGAAGCCCAGAATAACGCTATTATTATGTTTGTGGTCTATATATTATTTTTTTCTAATTACAAAATAAATAAATGATAAATCAATTTAAAGGGACATTCCTGAGTTTGCTGCAATTTTTAAGATGTTATCGACTAACAGAGACTTTTTAACAATTGTAATTACATATCAAATATATTTTTCTGCATAATATATTCGTGGCTGTATATTAAACGTGTTTCTTGTCGTTCTAATATTTGTACTAGGTTAAATTTCATTTTATTTCCTAAAATATTTCTTTTTGTACGTACAAAATTATTTGAAGATAAAATCCAGTTTGGGCTTGTTACAAATATAAAGAGGACCAGAAACACATTAAATATACAGACACTGATATTCTAAACAAGAAAATATATTTAATATGTAAGTTTAATCGTAGAAATATTTTATTAGTCGAAAACATCTTACAATGTAGCAAACTCAGGAATGTCCCTTTAAGGAAAACGTTACATATTTAATATAAAACTTGGTATATTTATAATCACAAGTAACTGTGTTTTGTTGTTTGTTCATCTTTAATCAGAACATCTTTAAGTGATTGTTAATCCGACATACGGGATTTGTGTTTAAGTGAGGATTAATAGTTAGGTATGCTGTGTTTCTCCTCATTTCCTTCAGGAAGAAGTCCACTTCATGTTTTACTTTGAGAATTCTCCATACAACAGTAACATATGTGTACATTTAACTTACATATTTAAAGACAAGTTTAATATGGGTTCCAATTTGGTTTGATATTCTTCTCTGGACTACAGATAGCTACATTATAATATTCGTTGTCACGTCTACACCAAGGAAATGTCATTCTTGGCAACACAGTTGATGAAATTCATTAATTTCTATTCTGATCAGATCAAAATTGGATGGAGGTAATTGTTTCGTTATTAACATTAATTAGTACGAATTTATTAATCAGAAAAGAGATTAATGAATGTTTCATTTCACATCAACAAATTTTTGTGCTTATATCCAATGAAGGTTCAAGTACTCTGTCCTGGGCACACACCTCAGCTATATGGGCTGTCTGTCTAGGACAGTGAGTTAGTTGTTAGATAGTCGTTAGTGAGAGAGAAGAGGGTGTAGTGGTCTTACACCTACCCACTGAATTATTAAAACTCGCTCTGGGTGGGAGCCTATACTGGGGTGTGAACCCTGTACGTACCAGCCGGTTAATGAATGTATTTGTTACTGAATAAGGAAGGGACAGAACTATCATAAATAAGCTGAACTGATGAGTTTGATTATATCCATGTATATTTCTATAATAATATATTTTAAGATTGTTTTTAAAACAAATTTTATGTATTTTATATCAAAATATTTTTCATGACAGTTTTGCATGGCTGTTAAGAAATATATGGGAAAAGATAATTTTACTATGTTTTTTTGTCGGAATATATATGTCACATTTTAGCTCTTTTTTTCAAAATGTGTAGCTATTTGTGTAAATAGTAATGCATATTCATGACGACTGTGGTGGTCTATAGGAGAATATGGCGTTGTAAATGTTAAACAGCCGATGAGATGAAAGACTTGAGACAGTAAAAGTGAAGCAGTGTTCTTGTTATATTGTCTTCTGATGGCCCCCGTCCACCAGGTGATAGTCCAGCTTGACCGTCTCATTAAATACAGCAATCAAAGGACACACCGGGACAATTGCTAGCCCAAGGCATCCTTTCTTCTTGATGGTTCAACAAGGATTCATCGTTCAAATTTGATTTGATAGAGGATCTTTTGAACTTTGCACATACTTTATGTTAATGATTCAGTTTTGCTGAATTTCTCCTTGCCTGTTAACAGCAATTCATGGCTCAAATTAAGTTAGTGAGATGATCTAACTGAAGTTTGCACTTCGTACTAATGATTACGTTTTCCTGTCCGATCAAAATCTATTTGAATGATTTTGAGGTTGATATTACATGTAGTTTTGACTTAATTAATGTTTATTTATAAATCAAGTAGTGAATTCTGAGCCAAACGTTGGAGTTACTTCAGAACCCACAATTAATTTGTTGTTTTTGCATCGTTGAAGAGTAATGATTGAGAATCCAATGAGTGCGAACGTGACACCCAATAGTATTTGTCTATCCCCGTCAGTGGGTCCATTGTGCTATTTCTTGCTCCAGCCAATGCATCACGACTGGTACATCAAAGGCCATGGTATGTGCTATCCTGTCTATGGGATGTTGCATATAAAAGATCCCTTGCTGACAATTGAAAAGAGTAGCCCATGAAGTGGCGACAGCAGGTTTCCTCTCTCAATATCTGTGTGGTCCTTAACCATATTATGTCTGATGCCATATAACTGTAAATAAAATGTGTCATGTGCATTGTTAAATAAAACATTTCCTTCCATCCCAAGAGTATTTTGAAATATTCAAGATAGCATCCAAGACCACCATCCAAACATAGAAATGGCAATATCTTGGAATACTGTATCACCTAAAATAAGCAATTTGATGTCTATTAATGGGTTTTACGGGTAAGGAAATCATGTTGCAGTTTATTTCAACTTATTTTCATGTTTATATCCAATTAAGGTTCAAGTATGCTGTCCTGGGTACACATCTCGGATATCTGTCTGACAGTGGGTTAATAGTTAGTTAGAGAAAAGAGAGTGTAATGGTCTTACACCTACCCACTGAGTTGTTAAAACTTGCACTGGGTGGGAGCTGGTACCAGGCTGCAAACCCAGTACCTACCAGCCTTATGTCCAATGGGTTAACCATGACATCACTGAGGTTGGTCATGTTGCAGTACATATAACTCTGGGTGGCACCTCAAAAAAAACATACTACATATGGATTTGTTTTTGAAAAAAAAGTATGGGGACTGTTATTTTGATATTTCACGTTCAGTACTATATGAATATTTGCTACTTCAGTGAAAATTGTAGGTCCATAGGCCAAATTTGTGAAAAAAACAAATGTGACACTCATTGTCTGGAGTCACATTTGTTACTTAAAATTTTGAATCTGTTGCTGTTTTAAAGGGATATTCATGAGTTTGCTGCATTGTAAGATGTTTCCGACTAATAAAATATTTCTATGACTAAACTTACATATTAAATACATTTTCTTGTTTAGAATATCAGTGTCTGTATATTCAATGTGTTTCTGGTCATCTTAATATTTGTAAGAAGCCCAAACTGGATTTTATCTTCAAATAATTTCATATGTACGAAAAACAAATATTTTAGGAAATAAAGTGGAATTTAACCTACGGTAGTACAAATATTAGAACAACCAGAAACACGTTTAATATACAGCCACTAATATTTTATGCAGAAAGATATATTTGATCTGTAATTAACATCTTAAAAATTGCAGCAAACTCAGAATGTCCCTTTAATAATATTTGACCTATGTACCTACATGTATATGGTTAATGTTTCACTTGAGGTGGCAAATACCCATATAGTATTGGGTGTGAAATAACAAAATTACCAACCCTATAACTTTTTTTTTAATACAATTCCATATTCAGTAGGATTATCGGTTGTTGGGTTTTTTGGCCACCTGATAGATAATATGTTTGATAGAAGTTACATAATTTGAATAAATAAACAAAAAAAGTGTTAATTGTTCCCACTATTTTATGTTATAAAATATAAAAAAAGAGAACACAAACTGTTACTTAAGTTGTATAAAGGTAGCTAACTGACAATAACTGCTAATATTGATGTATTAAAGTTTAGTTTGTTTAACAACACCACTAGAGCACATTGATATATTAATCATTGGCTATTGGATGTTAAACATTTGGTAATTTTGACATATAGTCTCAGAGAGGAAACCTGCTACATTTTTCCATTAGTAGCAAGGGATCTTTTTATGCACCATCCCATAGACAGGATAGCACATTACATGGCCTTTGATATACCAGCTGTGGTGCACTGGCTGGAATGATAAATAGCCCAATAACAACAATGATTGGGAATATTTATATAATTCACAAGTTTATTAAATTAAACTAGATGTATTTATATTTTGCATAATTAATACATTTAAATAATCTTAATAATATGGTGAGACTCAATCTTTAATTTTCTCCTCTTTTTTTTCTAAATCTGCTCTCCCCGTCTATGAATAACCTTGCATGTTTGTCGTAGTGTGTGAATTTAATATTCACCTTGCCAGCGATGTTTGTTCGCTTGTTCCACAGCAAAGCAAGAATATCTTGTAACATGGTGAGGGATTTGTCAACAAACATCTTGTGTTTTGTGAGACCCGGCTGGATCGAACTGGTGCTCAGCACAAGTATTGTTTTCGTCTTGAGGACGTCTGCTAGGCGCTCTCTTTACTAGCCGTGTGTGTGGTTTTCCTGATCTTACCTTTTACTTCATTTAATTGTTACTGGATCTACTATGTATTTGCAATTCTGAGTAAGTATACATATAATTTTATTACTTTTGTAAACATTTCATTCAGGACTCTTTAGCTTTTGACCCAATTTGTTCCAAAAATGTTTATTCTACAGACCTCCC
This sequence comes from Gigantopelta aegis, assembly GCF_016097555.1. Lineage (NCBI taxonomy): Eukaryota > Metazoa > Mollusca > Gastropoda > Neomphalida > Peltospiridae > Gigantopelta > Gigantopelta aegis. Next base: position 9,532,448 of record NC_054707.1, read on the forward strand.
GGATTCAGGGGAGCTAGTCATTCTCACTCTCCCATCAGTCCCAGAATCTCGTTCAAGGAGAGTGATATTTAGCTCCCCTTAGCATGTGAATATGTATGAATATCATAAATGACTTCTCATAATCCAAGTTAGAGGAGCATATAATTATTTCCTAACTTTTTTCTGTCATGTTGAGGTCTGATTCTCTTCTGCAACTGTTTTCTAGCTGTTTTTCATATACAGTTGAATCTTGTTGGCTCGATCCCCGTCGGTGCTTGAGAAAGTGTTTGACCCATTGGAAAGTTCGACCTATCTATTAGGTAAATATCATGTAAGTGTATCTCAGGACTTCATTTTTGGTTCGAGCGTTGCGCTGTATTCGACCCTTCCGAGTCTGACCCAACAAGATTCTACTGTTAGGTGTTTTTCATATTTAGCTGTATTTCACATTTAACAGTATATATTATCTCATTAAGTCTGTACTAGAGAAAAACATGTACTATGTATTTGCAGATCTCAGTTGTTTCACTTGATTTTATTCTTTCTGTACACACATTGATATAGTTAAGCTTTAAAAAACAATTTCAGTCAGATATATTTCTGTTTTCTGTGATGGCACATTGTCAGGAATTTTAGAAGGTGTAGGAGTTTCTAGACTGTAGCAAGCAAAATTGATAGTTGGGGAGGGGGGGGGGTGGTGTGTGTGGAGGTGGTCATGTCATGCTTCTCCCAAAAAATATATTGAAGAAAAGAAAATGTGCTTGAGCAATGAGGTAGTGGTTGAAGCCCCAAATTCACACTTACACACTTGCACCGAAAAAATATATGTATAACAAAACTTGTACAGTGACAATCTTGTTTTAAAACAACCTTGAATGATTTTTATCTCGCTCTGAATACTTGTATTTGAACCTGTATATAGATATTGACTTTATCCTGTGAAGGTTAGTATGGCAAATGCAGCGAGGCTCTACCGAGCTGCATTCACCATTCCACATGAGCAGGATAAAGCCGATATCTTAACACAGTAACCAGTTATTTCTTTTATCCTGCAATACTGCAGGAATAGTCAGAAAATCATTATTAATTCCATTTTTGTGTATGCAAATAGATTATTGTCAACCTAGCAAGGCTTTTGCTGTATAACGTCATACAAGGTACAACTGCATTCTGTCACATTCAAAAAGCATTTCTAAACTCTTAATTCGTAATTAAATATTCAAGTTTTGTATTGTTATCGGAAAACTAAAAGTTATTTGTATGTACTGTACTAAACCAAATGATTTAAAGAGTATATTTACTGAAAATCTAGTCTGAAGTACTCAAGTAGAGTCGGGCTTATGTCACATGACCTATATTTTTGGTTAGTGACCCAAAATATAGAGATTTATCTATAGTCATCATATATTGCCAGTGAATGCAGTGATACAGAGGCCCCAAAAATAATAATGCATATTGGCAAATTATAGTAAGCGAACAACAAGCAAGATTTTAATGTGGAATACAAATATTAATAGTGGCTCATGTGTTATAGCTCTAAAAAAGATAATATTATTTGGGTGACTAACACCATTAGGTCTCAATATTTAGATCACCCAAACAGGACATTGGTCACATTTGGTGACCTGGCCACAGGCCATTTCGAGCCCTGGTGATTGCAGGATAAATAACAAAACCTGTATTTAACGACCTCTGATGATTTTTTTATCCTTCTCACTGAATACCTATTTGAACCTCTATATAACAAAACCTGTATATAACAACCCTTGGTGGTTTATCCCTTCACTGAACATGTTTGAACCTGTACATAACAAAACCTGTATATAACAACCTTTGCTGGTTTATCCCTTCACTGAACACATGTTTGAACCTGTACATAACAAAACCTGTATATAACTCTGATGATTTTATCCTCATCGCTGAATACCTGTGTTTGAAAACCTGTATATAGCAAACTCTGATGATCAGGTTGGATTCTGGCTCTCCCAGTAACTGAAATCTGGAGTGTAGATTAGAAAACAGATTAAAATGTCTACCTGTATTTTGAAATGTGTGTGTTGTGTTTGTGTCGTACAAGATTCCTGGCTCTCATATGTAGTCAAGTCTGGAGCAGGCTTTAGAGAGAAAAAAGATGGAAATTTATATTGTGTCGTGAGTTTGTTGCGTTTGCGTGAGACTCGAGTTCTGGTGTCCTCTGTGAACAAACATGGTGGGTGTGCGGGTGTTTGCAGGTCTCGCGGTCTGTGACAGGTTCACGTGTTCAAGGATCACTCTACGATCAGACGTCCTGACTTCTCAAACAACAAGCCAACTTCATGTGTTATGATAACTCCAACAAATAGTCTGTTAGTCTGTTATCCTGCAGCCTGATTTTTTTGCAGGTTTCTCATCTTTTCTTTGTAATTGTTTCCTTGACTGTCATGTGTTAACATCTGTAGGTTTCTCATCTTTTCTTTGTAATTGTTTCCTTAACTGTCATGTGTTAACATCTGCAGGTTTCTCATCTTTTCTTTGTATATTTTTCCTTGACTGTCATGTGTTAATGTCTGCAGGTTTCTCATCTTTTCTTTGTATATTTCTCCTTGACTGTCATGTGTTAACGTCTGCAGGTTTCTCATCTTTTCTTTATAATTTTTGTTTGAGCATAGATTCCAGTATGGCTGTCCTTGGCACAATCTCTAAGTTTCTTGAGATGATTTGACCAAACATGTTTTCAGAGCAATATATATACCAGAATCAGTCAACTTTGGAACAGGATCTCTTTACATATAATGCCATAAAAGATGTGTTTGTAATTTTCTGCGAATTTAATGATATATACCAGTAAAAAATTGTATAAAATCACTTAGAGCAGTAAAGTGATTGTTATACTTAAATTTGTGACTGTTATATATTGATAAATTCTCAACTACATGACAAACAGTTCTTATAATTACAAACAACATTTCTATTTACACAACAATCAATTTCTAACATCCTTTTCATGACCTGTTATATGTCTATGACATCCCATTTGACGTAATGGTGAGGATGACAATCTAAGTTTTATTATATTATGGGTTAACGGCATCTCAGTTTTACTCTACATATCTGTGGTTATTTGGCATCTATGATTATTTTGTTATCACTCCATCCGGTGAATGAGAAAACACTTCATTTTAAACTACAGTTATGATTATTTTGTTATCACTCCATCTGGTGAATAAGAAAACATTTCATTTTAAACTACAGTTATGATTATTTTGTTATCACTCCATCTGGTGAATGAGAAAACATTTCATTTTAAACTACAGTTATGATTATTTTGTTATCACTCCATCTGGTGAATGAGAAAACATTTCATTTTAAACTACAGTTATGATTATTTTGTTATCACTCCATCTGGTGAATAAGAAAACATTTCATTTTAAACTACAGTTATGATTATTTTGCTAGTTTGGAGTAGAGACCAGGTTTCTTCTTGTTCTGTAGACCCTGCGTTGTAACTACCATATACTTGACGGCTAGTAGTTATTAATTAAATTATATATAGCAGAAGACAGTATTTCAAAATCTTAAATACTTGGAACTTGGTTCATGAGATATTTTTACCTAAATAACCATTTGTTAGATTGTTTTCATAACAAACGTTATTAGCTTTCATTTGTTAATATACCCAAATAGCCAATATTCCTTTGTGCTGAGGTAGTCATGTCTTTAAACCTTTCATTTAGTCATCCATCCATCCATCCATCCATCCATCCATCCATCCACCCACCCACCCACCCACCCACCCATCCATCCATCCATCCATTCATTCATTCATTCATTTATTCATTCATTTTCTTCAACTTGATTCGTTAATCATAGCAAAAAGTAATAAACTTTTATCCTTGCATTAAGTAGTAGTACATGTATATGTTACACTGTTGATATTGCCTGGCAGCTGACGTACCTATAAATAAAATGTTTTAATGTTGCACAAGTCACTGACTCCTGAAATTGATTGTTACAACACATTCATGTACCGGCTGTGTGCACAACAATTATACTGATGGAAAAACATAAAGGAAGCACATGATATTTGACACCAAATGGGGCAGGACATAGCCCAGTGGTAAAGTGCTCGTCAGATGTTCTGTCTGTCTATGGTCGATCCCTGTCAGAGGGTGATGCACCACAACTAGGATATTAATGGCCATGGTATGTGCCATCCTATCTATGGGATGGTCCATATAAAAGATCTCTTGCTAGTAATAAAAAAATGTAGTGGGTTTCCGTTCCAAGATTACATGTCATAACTACCAAATGTTTGACATCCAGTAGCCGATGATTAATAAATCAATGTGGTGTCATTAAACAAAACAGACTTTGATACCAGATTTAATTGACTATAAAATACAGAGCTGTAATGTGGGATTGAATGTCAGTAGTGTGGGTTTGACTGCAAGTTACATGGTTAACTTCGTGCTACTGTGGGTGTGGCTTTGATCTGCCTTAGTCGATAGAGAGCTTGTCTGACGTGCTGACATCTTAGGATCAAACGTACCTCAGTGGACCCATTTTCTGAATGGCTTTTTTCCTGTCTTAATGAACCAGTGCACCATGACTGGTATATCAAAGGCTGTGGCATGTGCTGTCCTGTCTATGTTAAGGTGCATATAAAACATCCCTTGCTGCTAATGAAAAAAATGTAGTGGGTTTCTTTCCTGTCCCAAATGGTGCACCGCAACAGGTATATCAAAAGTCATGGTAGGTGTTGTCCTGTGTGTGGGAAAGTGCAAATAAAAGGTCCCTTGCTGCTAATGTAAAAATGGTTTCGATTAATTACAATTAAAAAATAACCAAATATTTGACATCCAGTAGTTAGTTGATGATGAATAAATGAATGTATTCAAGTGGTTAGGCCATCGGTCTACAGGCTGGTAGGTAATGAGTTCGGATCCCAGTTGAGGCATGGGATTTTTTATCCAGATACCGACTCCAAACCCTGAGTGAGTGCTTTGCAAGGCTCAACGGGTAGGTGTAAACCACTTGCACCGACCAGTGATCCATAACTGGTTCAACAAAGGCCATGGTTTGTGCTATCCTGCCTGTGGAAAGCGCAAATAAAAGATCCCTTGCTGCTAATCGGAAAGAGTAGCCCATGTAGGGGCGACAGTGGGTTTCCTCTCAAAATCTGTGTGGTCCTTAACCATATGTCTGATGCCATATAACCGTAAATAAAATGTGTTGAGTGCATCGTTAAATAAAACATTTCTTTCTTTTCAATATTTTCTGTGACTTCTTTCCATCAGTATACTTCACTGATCTGGTATAATCCAGTAGACATCTTTACCTTTCTTAATGCCATTTACCTGTTCTATGCTAATGAATCTCACTCTAATGGTACTTTTCATGTTTACCTCTTACCTGTTAATCAAGTTCCTTCTAAATGTACATACTCACATGTCCCTGAACAGTCACAGCCATGCTGAATGACGTAATGTGGTAACAAGAAAACTTAGACTGGTTCTGCTGATCTGCTGATTAGGCCAGTCTGTTCAGTGTACCTGTTACTCTAATTACTGTTCACTGGCAGATGGCAGAATTAGTGCCTTGACTCATGGTAGTGCAGACAGATGACATCAAAGTGAACACAGGCCCTCCAAAATGATATTTGTTAATTGTTCCACCCATTTTGTATATCTCTGCATCTTTGGCCAAATGTACAAGGTCTGATTGTGTGTCTAACTACAGATATCTAGGTAAAATGTCCAACCGTTATTACCCCTCTATCAATTGTTAGGGTTAGTTTTAGGTTTAGAGTTAGATTTAGGGTTAGAGTTAGATATAGGGTTATGGTGAGTTTTTGAGTTAAGAGGGCAGTTCCCTCTTTATACATGTATCAGTATAATTGGGGAGGGGGTAATAGGTGGAAATCTTTCCGATTATAATGCTTAAACACCTGTGTTTAAAAATAACAGGATTTGTCAATTCTACCCATTCTTTCCATCCAAAGGAGCATCATGTAGACCTGTGATAGAGTGCACACTTGAGATGTGATGGGTTATGGGATTGATGGCCAATGGTGAACCTATTAAGGCATGGTATGTGCTGCCCTGTCCTTGGGCAAGTGTGTATAAAGAATCCTTACTGCTCTTCAGTTGTATAGATATTTTTTTTTTTTTGTCTAACCACACCACTAGAGCACATTGATTTATTAGTCGTTGGCTAATGAATGTTAGACATTTTGTAATTCTGATATAATGATCTTGGAAGAAACCTTAATTTTTTCCAGTAGCAGTAAGGGATTTTTTATATGCATTTTCCCACAGACAAGACAGCATATACCACAGCCTTTGATATACCTGTCATTGGGCACTTGTTGAGATGGAGGGGCGAGATGTAGCCCAGTGGTAAAGTGCTCGCTTAATGTGCGATTGGTCTGGATTGGGCTATTTTTCGCTCCAGCCAGTGCACCATGACTGGTACATCAAAGGCTGTGGTATGTGCTATCCTGTCTATGGGATGGTGAATATAAAAGATCCCTTGCTGCTAATCGAAAAGAGTAGCCCATGAAGTGCGCGACAGCGGGTTTTTACTCTTTCTATATCTGTGTGGTCCTCAACCATATGTCTGACATCATATAACCGTAAATAAAATGTGTTGAGTGCATCATTAAATATAACATTTCCTTCCTTCCTTGTTGAGATGGGGGGAAAACTGAGTAATTCCTCTTAGGAGGTTCAATCCCACGATCCAAGCATCCCAGGCAAGAAGTCTACTTGAAGAACTAGATCCTAGCCTCTCTTTGGTATCCTGGGGGTGGGACGTAGCCCAGTGGTAAAGTGTTCGTTTGATGTGTGGTTGGTCTAGGATCAATCCCCGTCAGTGGACCCATTGATCTATTTCTCGTTACAGCTAGTGCTCCACAACTGGTGTAACAAAGGCTGTGGTATGTACTATCCTATCTGGGATGATGCATATAAAAGATCTCTTGCTGCTAATCGAAAAGAGTTTAAAATGTGCAGAGGTGTCGTTAAACAAACATTCCTTTCCTTTCTTCTCTCACTCTTGACCAAGTGTTGAAATGAGCATATGTTGCACTCCAAATAATTGTATTTTAAAATGTGCTGTGTTATCATTAAACAAAAACTCCTTGCCTTTCCTTTCTCTCACTATCTTAAAACCAAGTCTCGAAATAACGATATGTTACGCATCAAATAGCTGCAAGTTAAAGTGTTCTGACGTGTCACTCAAGAAACATTTCTGTCCTTTACATCTAATAAGATCCAAGCTAGTAATTTAAAAACAAAAACAATTCTGAATAACAAAATACATTGAAATTTTGAGAGTACATTTTTCATAACGACAGCTAGAAGAAACTAGTGCTGCATGTATGGTGGTGAGACATTTATTTTTAGCTAGAAAAATATTCTTAAAGTGGGCAAATTTGTAACAGAGACAAGTTTTAAATGCTGTATAAATTCCATGAATATTTGTCTCCAAAATTAGATTTAATTAGATTAGATTAGAATAGATTTTTAACGACACCCCAGCATAAAAAATATGTTGGGTGTTAAACTATGGTAAAGGCAAAAAATTAAGTGTTTCCACAAGAAAATAATATATGTACATGCATTTTATTGTATCTAAAATATCAAGTTCAAAATTGTTTTGCAGCTCTATTTTCCAGTAAGTATGGCAACTAACTGACTCTTGAATCCATAACTGTTTAGCTGAAATGTTTTCTGATTTCTGTAACCTTGACTAAATTGCAAATTGATGACCATTGTGCCACCTTCATGCTCCTTTAATGATATTCTCATGTAAATATGTGCCGTGTTTTTAACTCAGTTGCTCTATTAATATTAATGCCTTGCATAATTGATCGACTGACAGGTTGTTTTTTTACCTTGGAGTATGAATACAAGCCCCTACCTGGCTATATAGGTGGAGTTCAGCATGAAAATAACTATGAATGAAATGACTAGGTGTTCTGATTTAGCGAAGTGTGGGGTGAGATCTCCCTGATTGGAAGGAGTTGCACAGTGGCCTATTGTCACAGCTGGTCACTTCTATTGTCACAGATTTGTGCCCCAGGCTGGATTAGAGCTGGTGGTGGGCATACACACAGTGTGTGTACCCCAGAGGCAAGCCCAGGCAGGCGGTGGCCACTTTCTTAATGGCTACAGGCTTGTGAGTCAACTCAGATTGTGATTTCTTTAGTGGAAAATTATAATTTTACTTAAATAGTAAACCTAGTTCTGCTGGAGGGGAAATATGTAATTAATTAAATACTTCCTAAATTGAATTTATTTGATTGTGATTTCTTTAATGGAAAATTATAGCTTTTGCTTAAATATAGTAAACCTATATGTAATTAATTAATTATTTCATAAATTAAATACTTTGTGTAATGAATTTGTTATATTAAGAAATAGTTATTATAAATAAAATTGAATGGTGAAATTGTTGTGTAAATTCCAAAACCTTTTTTCAATAATTATACTTAACTGAAACTATGTTATATGGAATGGAATATGGTGTACTATTTTCGATTTTTTAAGCAAAAAATAAAAAATAAAATAAACAATTTAAAATCCTCCAAATTCTGTATGTAAATTATATCACCTTATTTTAATTATTGTGAAACATTAACTGTCAGATTTTGTGGAAAAATAGTTTTATGAAACAAGTAGAAACATTAAGACACCACTACACATACAACTACCTGTCTGCAGTAAATCTTTCAAAAAGGAGAAATCTGCTTGAAATGTCATGTGGATTGTTTAAAAGTGACTGTGTCGGTGTTCCCTTGAATGTCAGATGACTGTTTAACCAAAAGGAAAACACAACCATAACTCTTGACAGCAGTACGTGAAAGAAGCTCAGCAAATCCCCACCAGAGATGTCACATACAAGCATTCTTCAATAAAGCCATGTTGACAAAAACGTTCTCGCCACGAGAAACCCGCCCACTGACTGGCGCAGATTAAACTAATTATAATCAGGTGTGAAACGGGATTATGACTTTTTCACCGCTTGTTTCAGCGTGGCTATAGATGTCTTTATATGTATATATATATATATATATATATATATATAGGGTCTACCGTAAAGCAGGCTGACCATGTGTTTTAGTATTGCTGTCTTTGTGCCGAACGTTAAAAACCAGGTGTTAAGTTGTTGAAGCAAGTTTTGTACAGACATGAAGTTTCGGTTTTGCCTGCAGTGTTGAGAATGTCAGGGAAAGATCAAATTAGGAGCATTGTTGTTCAGTGGAGTGGAGAAAGTCATTGGAGCACAGCCTCTCTGGATTATCAATGGTAACAGGTTGCTGGCGTGAAAACGACCGTGTTTACATGTCGGGGAGTGCGATGTAGCTGCGGTGCGTTACCACCATCGGCCACGCGGGTGTCACCACAATGATGTGCCACGTTTCTAAGTGGGTGCATGTACAAAAGCAGTTCTTGCAAACTCGATTCGTATTGTGGGTGTTGGTAAATGGATACGTATAAAAGCTACATTCTTACAAACTTTTGATTCACACTGTGGGTGTTGGTAAACAGCAAGAGTGTAATATATTGTCTGCCTTCAATTCAGCTGAATGACAGATATTGTGTGTATGGAAAGTTTATATGACTGTCAACTTATCTGTTCACATAGTGGGGACAAATACTCACACATACCAGCTGAATCAAAGAGCACAGGTCATCAGGGCAAAAACATGTTAGTGAAAAAATTTTACATTCTGTGTCATAAACTCATGAGTACTGAATTGCTTGTACGTCATTATATATTATGATTCCTATGTTGGTGTGTATATATCTTGTGTGGTTATGCTTCCATGTAGCTTTATAATGTGTGTGGATTTGTACCTATACATTTCCATTTTTATGACTGTTTGGCACTAGAAGTGGCCTGCCTAGTTGTTGGGAGAGACAGACTGATATTTATATAAAAGTTATAATTGCAGACTTTAGTTCTGGAGCTCTAAACTGCAAGGACTTAAAGATATAAATATTCATTCTGGAGCTCTGAGCTGTGATGACTTAAAGTTATAATTGCAGACATTCATTCTGGAGTTCTGAACTGTGATGACTTAAAGTTATAATTGCAAACATTCATTCTGGAGTTCTGAACTGCATGGACTTAGTTATAATTACTGGAGTTCGTTCTGGAGTTTTTAAACTGCATGGAGTTAAAGTTATAATTACAGACATTTGTTTTGGAGTTCTAACTGCATGGAGTTAAAGTTATAAGTACAGACATTTGTTTTGGAGTTCTAACTGCATGGACTCGTAGTTATAATTACAGACATTTGTCCTGGAAGTCTTCAAAACTTAGGACTTGGACAGCAATGCTTAAATGGGCTCAACAAAGGTGAGTATGTTAGTGCAGTATATATAAGATCTGTCAGCATTTCCTTGTAAAGGGATTCTTGTATCTAGTCGTTGCAATGTCAATAACTGATGTCTCTGTGATTTAACAGTGGTAATCGGAGGTACAAATAATTATTATATCTCTGGATCGAATTTGTAAAGCCTGTTTGTGTCTTACAGGCTTGTAACTACAAACATTTATAATGCTTAACCAACTGCATTTAAGAAAAACAAGGCTTCATAAATTTGGCTCTCTGTGACTTCTGAATTGTAATCTGAAGTATAAATAATAATATCTGAGTAATAAAACAGATTTCATAGTGACTTCTGAATTGTAATCTGAAGTATAAATAATAATATCTGAGTTATAAAACAGATTTCATAGTGACTTCTGAATTGTAATCTGAAGTATAAATAATAATATCTGAGTAATAAAACAGATTTCATAGTGACTTCTGAGTAGTAATTAAATCTGGATTACATAATAAAATAATAAGTAGATATTTCTCTGACTTTTCAGTTGTAATCCACGGTTATTGTTTTACATGCTGTTGGCAGAAAATACTGCCCAATGTTAAATCTTCCTGAGTCATTGCTAGCAAGGTTTGGTCTACATGCACTTCTCATTTTAATCCAAATTCAAATCAGTGTCTCTCCACAATAATTCTAATAATTACATGTAAAACCATTAAAACTCATTCAGAATATTTTTAATACTTTTTCCCTTTTTCCGATGACACCGGCTAAAGGAAGTTTTTTCTTTTGTTTCTTTATGTATTAGCAGCTATAGAGTTAGCACAGTTCTCTGTGATTTCTGAGTGATCTGGGTAACAATTAACTAATTTTAAACACACTTCACTCATAGCTAGTGAAATCTGGATCTTGACAGTGGGGTAAACAACAAATATTCTGTCACAAACGATGGAGACATTCAGACAAAATGATCTGGCCTGAAAAACTTTCACCATGTATTTCCATCATTCTTCTCACAATATTAACTGCGTGAAAATGAATACCAGATAGTGATTCATTTGGGACCCTCTATTGCTGTTTGGTATAGTAATGCAAATATGATTAAACGTTTTTATCTGGGCCAAAACCAGCCTGCTCCTCCCCTCACCCTGAAAAAAGGCATAAGAGCTTGTCACTGCTGCACACGTTTGGTTGGTTGTAACATCACAACAAATCCTCCAAAGCATAAGAGCTTGTATGCCTGTTGTGTTAACTGAGACCTTTTTATGGCTACCATTAAATATATTATATAGTGAGCCATGCAGTGTGAAATACGCCATCTGTTAGTCACATGTTTGACTTGTGCAGCTGATTGATGCGTGTCACTGACTTCCAACATTGCATTAGTTTGCTTTTTTGGCCATCATACATGTATACAGGGGGTGAAACGTAGTCCAATGGTAAAGCACTCGCTTGGTTCACGGTCATTGTGGGATCAATCCCCATCGGTGGGCCCATTGGGCTACTTTTCGCTCCATCCAGTGCACTATGGCTGGTACATCAAAGGCCGTGGTATGTGCTATCTTGTCTATGGGATGGTGCATATAAAAGATTCCTTGCTGCTAATCGAAAAAAGTATTCCATGAAGTGGCAACAGTGGGTTTCCTCCCTCAATATCTGTGTGCTCTATAACCATATATCCGATGCCATATAAGTTATAACCGTAAATAAAATGTGTTGAGTGTGTTGTTAAATAAACTATTTTCCTTTCTTCCATATATATGTATATATGGATGTGCATATAAAAATGCTCTGAATCAAGCAATGGTGTTTAATTTCACTTGACAGCACAATATTAATGATCTTGTCAGGGTTTTATCAGCTATGTTTCTAGAATGGGATAATGACCACCATTCCCCAAGTGCCATGTCGGTTTTTTATTCCAAATTTTCGAGTTAAAAATTCCCAATCTGAATGTATATATAATTCCCATGTTTTATTATCATATAAAGACTTATTTTGAAAATGATATGTAGCACTTAACCCCAATAAGATTTGTAAATGCAAAATGCAAAATAGATATATATATATATATATTAATTTGAATAAATACAAGAACATGTATATAGTATTACTCTTTTAAATTCTAACTTAGACAATTCAAAAAAAAAAAAACCCACCAAAATTCCCAAAATCAAAGCATTGGATGTCAAGTCACATAGCTTGTACTAGCAAACTATACCCTCACCTAATTTATTAGGTGGAATAATGTTTATACAAATCATAAATCACTTTAATGTTCTCACTGTTATTGTTTTGTGTCTTTGAAGATAAATTTTAGTACACAAAGATCCACCCATATGATTACTTAAAAAATCTCATTTACAATATTTCACAGTTGGAAAATAAAACCAACAAACTGCAGTCTGACTTGTAGTAACTAAGAATCCACATTGATGAATTTTATGTGTCCACTTAAGACAGTGGCTGCCACATACAGGTTAATGTGCATTATATATATATACTCTTCAAAAGAAGAAACGCAAAACCACATTGTCGTAACATTTGGAGAATTGATTTAATTATTGAATGGTGAGGCTATAATTACCAAATGTTGCAGGATTGTTCACAATTCACTCTAGTCCATTGTGAGTAAGTGATAGGACACACCACCAAGGTCAAGGTCATCTGGAGTCAATACCGGGTGTGGCCTCCACGTGTGTTGACAACTGCCTGGCACCGCCTGCCCATTGAAGCAACCAGAGTACGGATGACGTCCCGGGGGATGGTGGCCCACTCGGCCTGCAAGGCTGCTGCCAGCTCGGGCAGGGTCTGGGGCTGTGGTTTTCGCTGTCGGAGGCGTTGGTCCAACTTGTCCCATAGATGCTCAATTGGGTTCAAATCCGGTGATATCGATGGCCAAGAAAGGACATTAATGTTGTTGTTCTGTAGGAAAGCCGTTGTGAGACGTGCTGTGTGAGGCCTGGCGTTGTCATGTTGGAACACTGCATTGGCGTTGGCCATAACTGGAACGATGTGTGGCCGGAGGATCTGGTCAATGTAGCCCTGTGCATTCAGGTTGCCCTGCATGTGGACCAGGTCAGTTCTGCCAGTGTGTGAGATGGCTGCCCACACCATGACACTACCCCCGCCGAATCTGTCCACTTCCTGCACGCAGTTTGCCGCATAACATTCACCACGATGCCTATACACGCGACATCTTCCATCATGATGTCGGAGCAGAAATCGGGACTCGTCACTGAACCACACCTGTCTCCATCGCAGTTGAGGCCATTGTCGATGAATCTGGCACCACTGCAGTCGGAGTCGACGGTGTTGTGGTGTTAAGATGACACCTCGAACTGGACGTCTGGCACAAATTCCAACCTCACGTAGGCGGTTCCGTACGGTCTGGTCGGATATCCTGCGCAAACCTGGTATTGCTGCGGCTGTGGAGGTAGCAGTAGTCAATCGTTCCCGAAGGTGGCGTACCCGGATGTAGCTGTCCTGCCCGGGGGTAGTGACCCGTGGTCGACCGGATCTAGGGAGGTCACGTGTTGATCCATGTTGCTGGTAACGGTCCCACAGTCTGGAGATGGTGCTTGGGGACACATGGAATGCCCTGGCAACGGCCGTTCTGGATTCGCCTGCGTCTAGTCGGCAGATGGCATTGTTTCTCTGCGGTTCACTGAGACGTGGCATGTCCTGGATTGTCAACTGTCGGCCAGATACAGAGGCCAGGCAAGCGAACACCCTGCACTTTTATACTGTCGGTGTTCATGTTGCACGTGCAGACAACGCACGTGCAGTGGTGACATGGTTTGCACGTGGCTGCGTTTTTGCGAATATTCACATTTTGGAACTTTATTGTACAATAGCTGCGTTTTATCGAATGTAACTGTGGGAATGTGTTTGGGACATGCAATGACCTTATATTCACAAAGCATGAACCGGTAGGAAACATAAAATCGGAGTTATAACCCATTTGTACCCTTTTGCGTTTCTTTTTTTGAAGAGTATATATACACACACACACAATGAAACCCCACAAATCTGGACCCTCTGTAAACCAGATTTATCTCAAAACCAGATGTTTTTCAAAATCTATTTTTAAAAATCATGATCTAAATATACAACGTAGCCTTTCTAAACTGGATATCATTAACATATTTATGTCAAATCATTGACAGTCACCCCCCCCCCCCCCCCCCCCCCCCATATTTTACATTTCACTGATTTTCTTAACTTTGTGTAAAGATGTAAGGGCCTAGCTGGCACAGCATTGTAGAACACAGAAGTGATCAATATATTTCATGTTTTAAATAATAAACTTGCACTTTTATCATGTATTTTAATTAATTTCTTTTTACATTTTGTCTTAAAATGAGGGACATGATTTAGGTCAGTCAGTTTAGTGCTTGCATCACAGGATCGAACCACCTCGGTGGATCCATTGAACTGACTGGGTTTTTAATCGTTCTAACTAGTTTACCACAACTAGACAAAGGCTGTGGTATGTGCTTTTCTGTCTGTGGGAAAGTGCATATAAAAGATCCCTTGCTGCTAATGGAAAAATATAGCAGGTTTCCTCTGATGACTATGAGTCAGAATTACCAAATGTTTGACATCCAGTAGCTGATGATAAATTAATCAATGTGCTCCAGTGGTGTCATTAAACAAAAACAAACTTTAAACTCAACTTATCCTTAAAATGGGTTGATGGTACTAAAAATAATATGATATATCGCGGTCACAAATATCTCATAATACCCATCCCTGATAATTAAGGATAATTAAGGTGCCTCCCACCCACTCATGTGATCACTAGCGAATTTATTTACCACTCCTCCTCTTCCTGTAAAAGCTATATATAACACTTATTCATACCATTTTGTATTGTTATTATTATTAATTTTTTTTTTATCAATTAGCAAATAATGTAGTCCTTCCTTTCAAGATAGAGCAATTGAGTCTTTTGTTGTGATTACTTTGGTAAGTGAAATTCTCGACACCAATTTATCCCGAGATTTCCAATAATTGCGGCGGTGAATGAAGTCAATGGACTGTCACGATGGAATTTTCTCTCACACCATTGTGATGAACCACCGAACAGAGGTGACATCCATCTCTATCAAAATACTAGACTAGTGCTGTGACCGGGCTACCAATTGTTAGACTGGTACTGCTGCGACCTGGCTACCTACCTATTCCAGTGGTGTTTTCTCAGCTTTTTATGACCGATGTATTGTTTGCACGCTTCATGTCACTTGAAATAAGTGGCACATTCCACCTATTGAAATAAAGCGAGGGTAATGAGTTATAAGCTGTACAGTGGTTGTGATGTAGGCCCGACGGTCCATGTTTGAAGTGTTGGGCAGGGAGAGACTTTATAGATCAATATAAGATTTATTGGGCTGATAGCAACCGGCCACTGTAGAGAGATACCGTGAATGTGTGACGGCGTTTATAAATAAGTTATAAACAATACGTACAAACAATGCGGTAGAGAGCTGACTCGCTGGGATTATGGGCAACCATTTAAGGTAATATTTGTTTTGTAATATAGTGACGTTTTTGTATTTTATTATTGCTATATTAGTATATATGAACTATGTCTTTATGAACTTTGTATATTCTATACATGTTTCAATTATGCTTGTTGAAAGACCCACAGATAGTATGTGGGTCAATTTTATTCTTTAATCACATATGTAACTCACCTAAACAGTTCTAGTCTATTACATAATAATATAATTATTCATGACAAACACTAGTGATTAGCCACATATCTTACATTGTCCTTGTTATTTAAAACTTAAATGCATTTAAAATAAATGAGAAGTGATCATTATTTGTAAATTTGGCTTGTATAGTGTTCTAACATTTGCATACCTGTAGCTAATATATGGCTCGGTATACAGCAGTTTTATCATAATGGCTATTTTCTGGGTCACCTTGTGAGCTTAACGATGACTGACATTATGACCATAATGATTGAGTACTTTAATTCCTTGGTTCAAGCCAAGTCAGATTATTCAACACTTTCATGTTCGCAGCTAGCTGTAAAAATTAAAGAACAGGACTAGGTAGCCACCTTGGGCATGAGTTCTTATTTGGGTCAGCACAATTATGGAGGGGCAGTACAAGACACTGGGTGGTTCCCAAGCTGTGGTCTGTCTAAGCAGATCTTTCCAGAGGTTAAGGTGTGGTGGGAGGGTAGGGAAAGATAAACTAGGCAGGTGAGCATAAGACAGGGTTGCTTGAAGCTTTGGTGGATGAAAATATGTCAAATGGTTAAGTCTTGGATCAGTACGTCGCATGCATTCAGATTATAGCTGTGATGGACTGCAGTAACACTACTCTGTCACAGTACCTGGCTGGGATCTGGCTCAATTGGTACAGAACTCTCTTGAGGTGCTTTGGTCGAAGGATTGAAGTTTCTTGGTGAATTCATTCTCTAATTTAATTTTTTCCCATCTCAACAATTGCTTCACTACTGGGATATCAAAGGCAATGGTATGTGCTGTCATGTCTGTGAGATCCCTGGCTGCTAATGTAAAATTGTAGTTTACTCTGAAGACTGCATGTCATGATCACCAAATGTTTGACGTCCAAAAGCGAATGATTAATAAGTCAATGTGCTCTAGTTGTGTCATTAAACAAAACAAACTTTAATCACAGTAGACATGTATTGGTGCCTAGTGATGTTGTTAAACAACATAAAGTTTAGTCACAGTAGCTATGTACTAGCTGTGCTGCTGCTTCACAGTTGTGCACAGCCATGTTGGAGTGAGGTATAATTATCTCAATCTTTGGACAATCTAGGCTAGTTGGTGCTCAACGCCAGTATTGTATTGTGTCCACAGTAAGACATGACTCATGCACCCGCACTGCAGATCTTTTCACACACAAACATCAGATATTTTGATCAATGAACAAGCACACACACACAACTCAGTGTTCTCGCTGGGTGAAAATTAAAGGAGGGCGGTCGCTCGGCACCACACCCTTCAAAAAAACCAAACACACATCAATAAACGAAAAGCAAAAAAAAAAAAGGGGGTTTGGGGAGTAGTTTGGTTACCATATTGTTGTGTGTTAGTAGACTTTGAGAAAAGACATACTCCTTTATTTGCCTATAAAAAAGTGCAAAGGGGTTTATAAAAAAACCTCGTCTTTTAATTGAACCGAAGATGATATCCGTCTGACATTCATGGGCAGTTCCGATTTTGCTGGACCGATCAAAGTTTTAATATTATTATTTTTAATAAAGATTTCAAGATATACAAAAAATAATAAAGATGTTTGTAAAGTGATCTCCTAATGTCAGATACATTTTTGTTATTTCCATCTTCATCGAATGAATTGATCGCTGTGATAAAATATTATCGCCAGTTTTGTTTTTGTAAAGGCGGTGCATATATTATTTGGCACTCAAGATAAATGATTTTGATAAACACTACCACTTCCGTTGTTTTTATAAGCGTTCATATCCCCTCAAAATGAAAAGTTTACAATATTTTATAAAGAACTGCTGAATAAACAGAATAACAGAAAGTAAAAATCATCAGTTTTAGCCAATTATATCTGCAACTGAGGACAAAATATAAAACGATAGTTAGTGGAAACAAAAGACAGAATGACCGTTCTGACCACGTGAATAATTTGGTGCCAAATAAGATGGGGTTTTTTCAATCGGAGATTGCCGAATCCGTAAAAAATAAATGTTTTCATTGCTTACATAAAATATAACTTTTATTGTGTCTATCAAACATACAAATGAATACAGATATTGGACAAAATAGAGGCTGTTAAAAATACTGTTAAATTACGTTACGGTAACTGTCGTAAATGTTTCGTCAATTGCTTGTTCGTACACAATGCGGCTTGTTTCCTTTGATGTCCAGTGTGCAGACTGATTGTTGTTTTTTGTGTGGAAAAAAGTGCATTTGGAAATAGCAGAGATAGGTGTTGGAAAATAAAGAGGGGCGCTCAAAAATAAAGGAGGGCCCTCAAAAATAAAGGAGGGCGGGGAAAGTGAAAGGAGGGCGGCAAAATAGAATAGCGGGGCGGGGCGCCCCGCTTAAATGGAGCAGCGAGAACACTCGCATGATGGTATATCATGTGAAGAGCTTGTCGTGGGAGGAGCTTGTTGTGTGATGAGCTTGTTGTGTGAGGAGCTTGTCGTGGGAGGAGCTTGTTGTGTGAGGAGCTTGTCGTGTGAGGAGCTTGTCATGTGAGGAGCTTGTCGTGGGAGGAGATTGTCGTGGGAGGAGATTGTTGTGTGAGGAGCTTGTCATTTGAGGAGCTTGTCATTTGAGGAGCTTGTCATGTGAGGAGCTTTTCATGTGAGATATGAGGAGCATGTCATGTGAGGAGCTTGTCATGTGAGGAGCTAAGAGATAATAAACTCCTTATCGCCTTCAACACAATTTGTGACCAGCCTTTTGCCCATTTCATCCAGGGATTGTAAATCTCTATTATCAACCACATGCTATCCATCATTTCTCAGGATATTACATTAATAACAGAGTTTTGCAATCTCCTCATGAAAGTTTGTTTTGTTTAACGACACCATTAGAGCACATTAATTTATTGATCATCGACTATTGGATGTCAAGACAGTTGGTAATTCAGACATATAGTGTCGAATATACAAAGCCTGTTTATGTCTTACACATGTGTAACTACATACATTGACAATGCTTAAACACCTGTTTATGTCTTACACGCGTGTAACTACACACATTGACAATGCTTAAACACCTGTTTATGTCTTACACACGTGCAACTACACACATTGACAATGCTTAAACACCTGTTTATGTCTTACACACGTGCAACTACACACATTGACAATGCTTAAACACCTGTTTATGTCTTACACATGTGCAACTACACACATTGACAATGCTTAAACACCTGTGTTGAAAAACAAAAAAAACAAAACAGGCTTCGTAAATTCAGCTCAGTGTTTTAACTTAGCGAGGAAACACACTACATTTTTTTATTAGTAGCAAGGGGTCTTTTATATGCACACACAGGACAGCACATACCACAGCCGTTGATATACCAGTCATGAAGCAATGGTTGGGCCAGGAAGAAACCCAATAGGAGGTGATTTGATCCTATGAAGCAAGCCCCTCAGGCACTCTACTGACTAAGCTAGATCCTGCCCCGTGGGCAAATTGTGACAAAAGTGATAATGTTTAACGTCTCCCAGTTTAGGAATTTCTCTGTAGTGTAGGGGCAGGATGTAGCCCAGTGGTAAAGCTCTCGCCTGATGTGCGGTTGGTTTGGGATCGATCCCTATTGGTGGACCCATTTGGACTATTTCTCGTTCCAGCCAGTGCACCACGACTTTTATATCATCAAAGGCCGTCGTTTGTGCTATCCTGTCTATGGGTTGGTACATATGAAAGATCCCTTGCTACTAATGGAAAAAAAGGTAGCGGGTTTCCTCTCTAAGACAATATGTCAAAATTACCATATATTTGACATCAAATAGGCAATAGTGTGCTCTAGTGGTGTCATTAAAAAAAAAGTGTAAAAGAAAATAATCTTCCACAAAAACCCTGACATCATAGTTAATGAGTCTTCATGACTTAAAGAGAATCTCCTGTTATTCTGGAACACTATAGTCATGCCAGTGTATTTTTGTGCTAAATCATTCTGAAGACTATTCTTAATTGCTAATATTTGATTTTGTCTGTGATGTGCCGATATTTGATTTGCCCCACAAGGTTTGTTGATACTTAATATTATCTAAATATGGTTTTAGTGGTTGCAGCGGGATTATTGGCCTTTAATGAATTAATCAATGTTCAGGGCATATCGGTGCAAATAAAAACATTTACTATTGGCAATCAAGCTACGTATAACTGTATACTGTCAGCAGATAAAAATCAGTGTGATGAACTGATAACAACAACATTGGGCTATTTCTCATTCTAGCCAGTGCACCACGACTGGTATATGAAAGGCGGTGGTATGTGCTATCCTGTCTGTGGGATGGAGCGTATAAAAGATCCCTTGCTGCTAATTGGAAAGAGTAGCCCATAAAGTGGTGACAGCGGGTTTCTTCTCTCAATATCTGTATGGTCCTTAACCATATGTCCGATGCCATCTAACCATAATTAAAAGTGTTGAGTGTGTCGTTAAATAAACCATTTCCTTCCTGATAACAACAAACTGTAATTAAATTGCATGACAAAAAAACAGAGACTAACAGACTACATTGTGTAATGGTATACACAGCTGATGTTGACAAACGCTTGAGTTTTGAGATTCACTGTACATGCAGACATAACTTCAGTTAGAGAGACAGACTTCGCCTTGAACAAAATTGAGAGGAGTGATTAATTGCTCCCAAACATAGGTTATGGGGAGCCATTTATGATATTACCACATTGATGCCATATAAATTTGCATGTTAAGAGGAGCATAAATTACACTCGGACTAGTTTCAGGGGAGTGATGAGGAGCGAGAGTGGTAACTCCCCTTAAAGGACAAGGTCTCTATCTCATGGTCCATTGCTTGACGTGGTGAAGTAGCTTGCATGTCTTAGTGACTCGGGAGAGCTATGCCAGCTAGAGCATCAGCTCCTGGTAGGGTCATCCTATAGCTGGACTGGTCAAAGGGTAAAGACTAGACTAATATGGACCAGGCAGACAAAGGACATGAGTCAAGAAAGACAACTGTCTAGGAGAAGCAAACTCCAAAATCAAAACAGGGCTGGAGAGGCTCAGAATCCTAGTAAGGAAACTCTCTTAGGAGAAGGAAAACTCAATACTCAAACCAAGTCCACTGAAATCAGAGTACAGAGCTATGCATAAGCATTAGTGTGGAAACCAAAAGGAAATGTCTGTGCATGCACCAAGCTCTATGATCATGACAAGGTCTGGAGGGAAATGATCCACTTACATGTAGATTCCAGCCAGTCCACCAAGACTGGTATATCAAAGGTCGTGGTATATGCTATCCTGTCTGGGATGGTGCATAAAAAAAAATCCCTTGCTACTAATGGAAAAAATGTAGCGGGTTTCCTAGATCTAAGACTATATGTCAAAATTATCAAATGTTTGACATATCCATTAGCCAATGATTAAAAAAACAAAATCAGTGTGCTCTAGTGGTGTTGTAGTAACATACATGAAAATGAACATAAAATGTGTCAATGTTTAATTATCATTCCTGTTCAATCTTCAAATTGCTTTCTTCAGTTGATCCACAAACTCATTTTCATTCCAACCAGTACAAGTTCATGACTGGTAAATTATTAGCTACGTCGGATTAATGGAGTTCTGTGTGGTTGAAGCTGGATGTAGTCGGCTCAGGGGAAGGAATGTTTTCCCAGTTTCCCAGCAGTGTTAATATGACCCGTTATCAATACAAGTCTGCAAGAGCATGAGCAAATGCAGTGACTTGTCCTGTGGGTTAGCTGACCTTTTTTATTGCTGTACTAGCAAGGAGTCCTTTTTATATGCACTTATCTCAGCAAGACAAAACATTTAATAGTCTAGAGCGGGCTGATTGAAGTTTCACACAGAAACGCAGTTCCTAGGACTTGTTCGAATAGCCGGCCCTTTCATAATACTGAAGAAAATGATGTTTGATGACCCACCGGTCTCAGTGGTGTCGTGGTTAAGCCATCAGACTACAGGCTGGTAGGTACAGGTTTCACAGCCCGGTATACCAGCTCGAACCCAGAGCGAGTTCCTAATTAAGGGCTCAGTGTTTAGGTGTAAGGCCACTACACCCTCTTCTCTCTCACTAACCACTAACCTACCTACAACTAACCCACTGTCCTTCACAGACAGCCCAGATAGCTGAGGTGTATGTCCAGGACAGTGTGCTTGAACCTTAATTGGATATAAGCATGGAAATAAGTTGAAATGAATGAATGTTTGATGACATCCCAGCTTGAAAAATACCTTTATTATTTATTGCAAGTCTCAAACTTAACGATGGCACTGATGGCAATTGCTGTGGCTTCGATATGACTTGCGGTAGATCAGAGATTTTACTGATGGCAGTTTGTGCATTGCTGCTGGATAAAAATTATTGGCTGAATTAAAATGTCTGTAAGCAGACTCAAAATTGCAGCAGGTGAGCATTTTGCCTGTGGAATAAACCTTTAAAAATTACTGTGTGCAACAAATTCTTAAGATATATTTCATTTTTCAGAATGCAGGAAACTTTCAATGCAAAATTACTCATGATGTGAGAAAACCATATTTGAAATATGGTTTTCACACATCACTTGTTGACATAATTTTTTTATTAAAACACACACATGAAATAGCCTCTATAATATAGACTATATGTAGTTATTGCACACAAAGCCAAAACCATGTTGCAGAAAGTGTCTGTCGCCAACCTTAGAAACAAAACTACCGATTATCTACAATGCTAAAAATTGGCTCTTTTAAAAAAAAAGAGAGATTTGTTTTAGGATTTGTTTTTTTCACTTCCTTTTGTTTTCCCAAACAGCCGTAAAAAACCACAAAGCAAATACTAACGTGTTTAAAGCCAAAGCTGCATGTATATGAACTGCAAGGACTGCAAATTGACAGTCACAAGAAAGCAACTCTTAAGACAAACACTGTATTCTAGGTATGCAGGCGGTCAGTTGTGTTAACTCGACCTCCTTTGAGACATTAAGACATGCACATGGTAAGTGCAGCCACAATGCATATACCTTGCTGCTGAGTTGTAAATAATTGTCTCAAAACCATTTAGCTAAGGATAGTGAATTGTCAGATGCCAA
The DNA here is from genome assembly GCF_016097555.1 of Gigantopelta aegis. Taxonomy (NCBI): domain Eukaryota; kingdom Metazoa; phylum Mollusca; class Gastropoda; order Neomphalida; family Peltospiridae; genus Gigantopelta; species Gigantopelta aegis. The sequence goes on from NC_054707.1 coordinate 9,555,495, forward strand.
ACATAGCACAAGGGTGAGACATTTCGGCAAATTGGAACAGCAGACGCACAATGAAATTAAACAACGATTCATAAATATGGGAAGGGCGAACTTGATTATTTTTGTCCTCAAACTGAACAGTGTGTGCCTCTGGTGCCTTTGAAAAGAAACAGCAAATGTCTTGTTTTTAAACAGTCTTTTTAAACTGCAGCAAATATGTGTCTGCCTTTTTGTTAATGGAATTATTGGAAGTGCTGAAGAATTTTAAACTGCAGAAAATATGTGACTGTGCCAGTTTGTTCATGGGGCTGTTGACAGTGGTGAAATGTCTTCTTGTTTTAGTCATCTGTTTTGGTGCTATATATATTTAGTGCCAGAATTGTTATTAATAATAAACTACAGTTCGTGAATTTGTCTTGAGAAACATAAATAAAGCAAATAGACAAAATGAGTCCCTGCAATAAAGTGCATGTGTAGCTGTAAGAATCTGTAAATACTTAGTAAATAAGTATTTTAAAAAATAAAATTTGAATGTAAATAACTTAAGTTCTTTCAAAACATTTGTGCATTTAGTGTAGATTGAATATTATGCTGAAATTAAAACAATTAAAATGAAATATTATAAGCCATAAAAGCAAACTGTACCAAATAATGTCTGAACTAGGAAAAACATCTCTGTAAAATAATTAAATAAAACACATGTTTAGATTGAATTCATAAAATTTTACCAACTTTTAACTCCAGAGGCTATGAGAAAAATGATATTGTATTGACTGCTATTTAATATATATAATTAAACTTGTATCCTTGAGTATGTAATTCTGCAATAGCTGCAAACAGCTTGTACTTTTTTTTAGTAATAATAAAAACAACATCTTTACTCATTCAATTTGGGATGGTATGTTTTGTAAACTTTTGTGATTTGTAAGTTTAAATATACAGTAAATAAATGCAAGATGATTTGGGATAGTAGTTATGATTGTGGATGGTTTGCAAGGCAGCCTCTATGGGCAGGAGGCTGCTTAATAGAGGTGGCTTGGCTCTTAGGTGACTCCTTAATACAGGTTACCATAGAAAACAATTTGGAGAGTAGTTCTGCAATTGATGGTCTACAATACCAGCAAGGTATCACCTTAAAGACAGGTGTCTGTTTTATAGAGGTGGCTGATTGAGTAGGTTTCACTACACCCATACCTGTGTGTGGGTATGGAGAACACCACCCGACCGTGGAGAAACCCAACCAGGTCCAGACATTCCTCCGATTCCAGGTGGTGAGCACCGACATGACCTCCGTTTTTATGTGTGAGAGATTGTCTGACAATGAGAACATTGAGAGCAGCCACTTGAAGTGTGCTACATTATAGGATTGATCCCACTGGCTTAGTTCCACTTTAATGCCCAGAGTATCTTCAAGTATAGCATACACATATACATGTGTGCTACTGTCCTGTCTATAGGGAAAGTGATTATATAAGATGTGCCAGCAGATACCTACTACTATATTTTGCTATGGACCCAGCTGCTGGATATCCAGAAGCTGACTACATTTTAAGGATTGATCCCACTGGCTGGGGCATGCCTGAAATGTTTTGAAGATAGAGGCACGTACATAGGTTTTTTATATCCATATCCATACCTAGTACACATACTATGTGTACAATGAAAGCAGATGGACACATTTTTTGACAGTTTGCAGTGTTCCCCAATGATTTAATTGTATGGGTTGACAAACACCTGTAAGCATGCAAATTAAGTTTCCAAATGGTGTATGAATGATGGGGTTCAAGGACATGCCACACGTTGAATTTTTTTAGTTAAAGATTCTAGAACATACCATACTTTGTATGTTTTAAACTTAACAAATTTACTAGCAGATATATTCTGTTGTATACATTTGTGTTGTGTAGACGTATAACAGTTAACACAATATGAATATATATCTATATATCAATAATATTATCTATAATTTATAGTCCTAGTAGTGACATTTGTAGAGCTGGAAAAAGATAATTAAACAATGCTGAAATACCATTTATAATTGATTGATAAAGGCCTAGAGCATTGTGCTTTGGTTAGAGAAAAAATGCACTGAAAAGCATTCAGAAAAAGTGATGTTAATTCAGACCTGAGATGTCTGGTAGAGGGTGGACATGCCATCAAGACTTACAGGAATTGACTGCTGGACAGCATCTGAACTGAGATGATGGTATATTACACAGAGGACGACCTTTTTCACTTGTGTGCTAAATCCCCCACCACTTGTTGAGTGAGCCACTGATTTGACCATGTTTGATGAAGCTTTGCCTGGCAATTAGACCTGTGAGGTGGGGCTACACCACCACTGGGTAAATATTCTCCTGCCCTTTCTGGGTGAACTCTTTATATTTGTGGTCAAACACCTCTCCAGCAGTCAATTTGTGTTGTGCTGTTTCCAGTACTACCACTCCAGAGCAGTGGAACCTTTGACCCAAGTCTTGCTCCAGAACTGTGGAACTTTTGACCCAACTCTGTTGGCTTGTTTGCTTATATTGCATTAATGTGGCTCAACCAGATGACTTCTTGTAATGGTATCATGGTGTACCTGGGACAGCATCACATATTTGCTCCGGGATAGTGTAACTATTTTGTTTTTCTTTTTTTTTGACATCAGTATCTTGCAGATCCTGTTGAACATGAATTTGTTTGATAATCCTGTTAGTTCATCAGTCTCCATGTTTGTTCATTTGTATAACAGTCTGACAGTCTGTCTACTGGTGTCTTTATTTCCTTCTGTCCATTCATCCCTACTGTTCACCATCTATCAATCCATCCATCCATCCATCCATCCCAACAATCCATCCCTCTATTCCAATGATCCATCCATCCATTCATCCATCTGTCCATCCATCCATCCATCCATCCATCCATCTATACATACATATCATCCACCCATCCATCCATCCTTCCATCCATCCATCCATCCAACCATCCATCCATCAATCCAAAACCCCCCACCCATCCACCACCCATCCACCACCACCCCATCCACTCCACCCATCCCACCCACACCACACACACCCATCCACCATCCATTCACCATCCATCCACCCATCCATCCACCCATCCATCCATCCATCCATCCATCCATCCATCCACCCATCCATCCATAAATGCATCCATCCATCCATCTATGCACATTCCATCCATCCATCCATCCATCCATCCATTTTTTTTTGTACTAATAGTTACACAGAAGTTAAAAGAAATCTATATAATAATTACAGTTACTGAGTACATTTTTATAGCTTTTGATCATCATTTTTAGTTTTCTGTGCCCTCTGGCATTTGAACAGATCATTATCCTGTTTAAAATCTCTTACAAGCATAACACGAACTCATATGTGTGCACTGTGAAACACAATCCGAGTACGAGTGAATGCAACAGCCATGTGTACATGTAACCTCGTGTTGATTGCGTGATGATGTTCTCCGGTCAGATGTCTTGCCATCATGTCCATTCTTCTTTTGTTTCTTTCTGGTTTTACCTGTAACGGACTCCACTGTTAACCGATATTTCACTTCATTCATAAACCTGTTCAGTATATACCCACAAAATTACCTCCATGTAACGTATAATGGCCCTTGACTTCATGGGCGATCGGTGGAGTGTCAAAACTGGCTTGTCTGAATTCCTAGGTGGCGTAAATCTCCCCTGAATACCCAGACTGTAATTTGTTAGAGCAGTATGTCGCACTTGTAGTACTGGTGTGTGTGTGTGCTGTCTGTTGTCAATACAATTAACGTGCTCGTCAGGGTATTGTGTTTACCCATCAACTGTAGGTTTGTTTGATTTACCAGCGATTGTCAATATTTCTGCGTGTGGTATTGTGGTCTGACTGGTTAAATATTAACTCGACTGCTCGTTAGTTATTCATACTCGTTGATTTCATTAAGGCCCGTGATGTAATCTGAAAGAGAAGTGAGGTGTAACTGTTATGGAATATCTCTGACTGTGTATTAATTGAAACACTCTACAGTCTTTTTATGAAAGGAAAGATATGTTTGACTGTAATCGAGTATCCCAGCATTGTGTCAATTAGAAACATTACTTTAGTCCATTTGTGTCAAAAGGTAACCAATGAATTGGCATTAACTGAAAGAAAGGGTGGGACATAGCCCAGTTTTAAAACAAAAAAAGTAAAAGTAAAGTTTGTTTTATTTAACGACGCCACTAGAGCACATTGATTTTTAATCTTATCATCGGCTATTGGACGTCAAACATATGGTCATTCTGACACTGTTTTTAGAGGAAACCCGCTGTCGCCACATAGGCTACTCTTCTTTACGACAGGCAGCAAGGGATCTTTTATTTGCGCTTCCCACAGGCAGGATAGCACAAACCATGGCCTTTGTTGAACCAGTTATGGATCACTGGTCGGTGCAAGTGGTTTACACCTACCCATTGAGCCTTGCGGAGCACTCACTCAGGGTTTGGAGTCGGTATCTGGATTAAAAATCCCATGCCTCGACTGGGATCCGAACCCAGTACCTACCAGCCTGTAGACCGATGGCCTGCCACGACGCCACCGAGGCTGGTAGTTTTAAAACAAATTTAAATGTCTTTTCCAACTATAACTGCAGATAGTAGAGAGTAAGATCAAAACTCCTTCTGGTCCATGCAAGTTTTCTTTTTTTCAAAACTGTTTCCAGGGTTACATGATTCGACCCCCCTAAAATCTTTGTTTGCCACAGTACAGACCCCTCTTTATAATTTCCTGCACATGCACCTGTTACAGCACTTGAGCTTATTAGTAATTTGTAATTAGTTTCAGCTTATCATAAATAATGATTAGTGTTCTTACCAACAGGTATGTAACAAAAATGTATGTATGTACATAGAGGATTCTTCACAAGTGTTCTTTTAATATGGAAAATATCAACCACTTGTGACAAATACCTGTGTGAGCCTCGACAACTACCAATTAACTAGACGACGTTGATATTTTACTTATTAAAAAACACGAGTAGCAAATACCTGTGTGAGCCTCGAGCCCTACCAATTAACTAGACGACGTTGATATTTTACATATTAAAAAACACGAGTAGCAAATACCTGTGTGAGCCTCGAGCCCTACCAATTAACTAGACGACGTTGATATTTTACATATTAAAAAACACGAGTAGCAAATACCTGTGTGAGCCTCGACAACTACCGATTAACTAGACGACGTTGATATTTTACATATTAAAAAAACACGAGTAGCAAATACCTGTGTGAGCCACGACAACTACCGATTAACTAGACGAGGTTGATATTTTACATATTAAAAAACACGAGTAGCAAATACCTGTGTGAGCCTCGACAACTACCAATTAACTAGACGAGGTTGATATTTTACATATTAAAAAAAACGAGTAGCAAATACCTGTGTGAGCCTCGACAACTACCGATTAACTAGACGAGGTTGATATTTTACATATTAAAAAACACGAGTAGCAAATACCTGTGTGAGCCTCGACAACTACCGATTAACTAGACGAGGTTGATATTTTACATATTAAAAAACACGAGTAGCAAATACCTGTGTGAGCCTCGACAACTACCGATTAACTAGACGACGTTGATATTTTACATATTAAAAAACACGAGTAGCAAATACCTGTGTGAGCCTCGACAACTACCGATTAACTAGACAAGGTTGATATTTTACATATTAAAAAACAGGAGTAGCAAATACCTGTGTGAGCCTCGACAACTACCATTAACTAGACGAGGTTGATATTTTACATATTAAAAAAAACGAGTAGCAAATACCTGTGTGAGCCTCGACAACTACCAATTAACTAGACGAGGTTGATATTTTACATATTAAAAAAAACGAGTAGCAAATACCAGTGTGCGCCTCGACAACTACCAATTAACTAGACGACGTTGATATTTTACATATTAAAAAACACGAGTAGCAAATACCTGTGTGAGCCTCGACAACTACCAATTAACTAGACCACGTTGATATTTTACATATTAAAAAACACGAGTAGCAAATACCTGTGTGAGCCTCGACAACTACCGATTAACTAGACGACGTTGATATTTTACATATTAAAAAACACGAGTAGCAAATACCTGTGTGAGCCTCGACAACTACCGATTAACTAGACGACGTTGATATTTTACATATTAAAAAACACGAGTAGCAAATTCTATTTATCCTGTAACACTTCTAAAATAACATTTTAATTCAATATTTAGTAAATCAAAGTTCTGAAGTTGGTAATATGACGTCATCGCAAATTATAACTGTAAATAAAATGTGTTGAGTGCGTCATTAAATAAAACATTTCCTTCCTTCATTGCAATTAGCACAGTTGTAGTTTGACATCACTGACATCAACTAAATCTCATCAAAACGTTACACTCAGGTATACAAGTCTTATTGGCTGTACATAAACAAATGACCCACTGACAGCAAAACATTAGGGGCCATCCATAATTTTCAACATTTTCACGAGCATACAAATCGTATGCAGGGGGGAGGGGGGGGGGGGAGGGTTAAGAGGCCAGCATATACTTTTTTAATGAAAAATGTCAATCAACATTTTTCATTTGGGGATGTATACTTTTAGGGGTGGGGAGGGGGTGGTCAAAAGTGTACTCTTTGTACACTTAACCAAGTTAATAATGGTAAATATCAAATGGCTTTATGACATGGATAGTATGGGTAAGTTATGGGATAAAACTCTTTAAACACTTAAAACTCGATAGAATATATTAATTTTGTACAACAGTCATTTGACCAGTAATATGTATTAACCAGTTAAATCTCTTCCTGGCTTTTGGTTTGTTGTTGAAAGATTTAATGATCTACTAGTATTTACACAGAGCAGCCACAGCAGACAGGAAATTGGGTTTAGCCAGAAAAAAGAAGAAGAAAAAACATAAAAAAGAAATTTATTGATTAACAAGCTCTGCTGAAGGTTAAGTGTACTTTTAAAAAACAGTTTAACAAAGATGGCATCTGAAACATGGTTTATTTGAACTATTCAGTACATGTTAATTTTACATAGAACATTTTTGATAATACGTTTTATGCCATAACTTGCCCATAATATTCATTCCATAAACTCATTTGATATTTTGGTGCATTAACCTAGTTAATTAAAAAAAAAATATTGTTGTCAATGGGTTATTTGTTTAAAAGCCTACAAGACCTGTTTACCAGAGTGTAACATTTTTATAAGATTTTAGATTAAGGCGTGTGATGTCAAACTACTTTTGTGCCAATTGTGATGATGTCATATTACCGATAAAAGCAATTAAAGAATATTAAATATCAAATTAAAATATTATTTTAGAAGTGCTATAGGATAAATAGAATTTGCTATTCATGTTTTTTTGGGGGGTAAAATATCAACCTTGTCTAGTTAATCAATACTTTTTCTCAGCAGAGGGTCGACAAATACTGATTAACAGATATTTATCAACTGTGGTATGTAATATTTCATTATACCTAACAGCTACTGAATTAAACAATATCCTGCAATGTCTTTAAACATACTTTCCCTTTTTCAATATCATAGGTTAAGATGTGTTTGGATTACCAGACAAATGTTTTACTTATATTTGTTTTGTTTTATCATTTTCTGTAAATTACTTTTTCGGAAATATATTATTCCCTATAAATTATTTCATTGGAAATGTTGTTTGAAAATTCATGTTTTAGATTGATTTGTATAATAATCTGTGTTAAATCCATCAATTTTCTCTCAACCTGTAATTTTATAAAGAAAAACTAGTTAATATACATGTTTCTTACACACCCGTTGGTGAGAACACCATGCATTATTTTTGATAACACATGGTTGTTTACACACGTACATGTTAACAATTTCAAGAAATACGACTGGCTGCTCCTAGGTGATGACCAGGGGCCTAATTCACAAAGGTCTCTTAAGTTCTGCTAGACAGCAAAGCATCCTCTTTGCAAGTCTTTTAGCATTGCACTGTGAGATCGCTGAGTTGCGAGAGTTTAATGAATTAGGTACCAAGTCACCATTGTCATACATCCAATGCAAAACTATACAGTGGCAATTGATTACATAGTGATGTATAGTTAACCTGAAAATCATGGGTCTGTGACATGTAAGTTAGCTACAATTGCAAAAATAACTTTTAGTAAAAAAAATATGTTACAATTTGCTTAAAACCTGGTTTTTGAGGATATGTAAGAAATAGAATAATACATTCGTGTACGTTAGATACCATTTATCTCACAACTCATTGTTTAAAAACATATCAAACTCGCTTTTTCTTGTAAGATGCATTTTAAAACAACTTGTTGCGAGATAAATGGTATCTAACGGCTACTCATGTATTATTCTCCATACACAAAATATGTTTCTTACTGCCATACCAAATGAAGACTAAGTGCTAAGTTGTAACAATTTCTCATGTTTATTATTACAGGTGGAAATAAGTCCCACTGTAGACATGTCAAGAGGTATTTGTTGAATGACCTTTGACCTGCCCTGTATTAGAACTTAAACCTACTGTTTGTTTATCTCCACCAATACTTCCAGATGTAGACACCATTTGTCACACTTCACTTGTCCCTGACAATAACGGGTTTTAGTGAAATTATGTGCTTCAAGCAGTGTACATTCAGGTGTTAAATTTGACTTTGTCACTGGAGGTCAGTTGGTGGGGTGCACGTAATATTCTGCAATGAATACATGGTCAATTTGTCTGGAATTGATCCCCATCGGTGGGCTCATTGGGCTATTTCTCATTCCAGCCAGGGTACCACAACTGGCATATCAAAGGCTGTGGTATGTACTACCCTGTCAGTGGGATGGTGCATATAAAAGATCCCTTGCTGCTAATTGAAATGAATAGCCCATGAAGTGGTGACAGCAGGTTTCCTCTCTCGATATCTGTGTGGTCCTTAACCATATGTCCGACGACATATTAACATATTTAACCATAAATAAAATGTGTTGAGTGTGTCGTTAAATAAAAATTTCCTTCCTTCCTTCAAAACCCACCCATCCAATCCCAATCATCCCATCCCATCCACTAACCAACCCACCCACCCCTATCTCACAATCTATCATCCATCAAAATATCCATCAATCTTCCACCCACCCACCCTTAATCACCCCCACCCTCAATCATCCCAACCTTCGACCACATCAACCCCCACACAACCATCCATATCCACCTTCCATTCATCCATCAATCCACCTGACAGAATAAGTTTCATAGACAGAGTTAATTCCCCTTAACCACTTTCAATTGTTGGGTGCCTACATCAGAGGATGTCTCATGTTACATTCCCAAGTCTTTTCATTTGAATAATTAATGGCAGCTAATGTTTCCTGTCATGTTAATTAAGATCGCTGTAACAAAGTATTGACTAAACATACTGTGAGTGTTTTCTGATCTTGTGTTTTCACTGTTATACATAGGTCTATGTTGATTGTCCAGACATTCTGCCATTTATTAGTTTTACATGGACCGATCATGCTGCATGCTTTTCCTCCACTTTTGATGTCCAGTCATCAGGGTTTTCATCTGACAAATGAACTAGCAATGTGGTTGCAATCTGCTTTCTCTGATGATACAGGTAAGGTAGGAAGGAAGGAAATGTTTTATTTAACGACACACTCAACACATTTTATTTATGGTTATATGGCATCGGGATTTATGGTTAAGGACCACACAGATATTGAGAGAGGAAACCTGCTGTCGCCACTTCATGGGCTACTCTTTTTTATTAGCAGCAAGGGATCTTTTATATGTACCATCCCACAAGACAGGATAGCACATACCACAGCCTTTGATATATCAGTCGTGGTGCAATGGCTGGAGCGAGAAATAGCCCAATGGGTCCAACGACGTGGATCGATCCCAGACCGACCGCGCATCAAGCGAATGCTTTACCACTGGACTACATCCCACCCTCCTGATGATACAGGTGTTGATAAAGGTATGTGTTGATATGGGTATGGAATAAAGTTAAAGTTTATTTTTTAGCAACACCACTAGAGCACCATTGTGCTCTAGTGGTGTTGTTAAAAAATAAACTTTATTAATCTTTGGCTATTGGATGTCAAACATGTGGTCATTTTGACATATCTTTAGATCTAGAGAAAACCTGCTACATTTTTTCATTATTATAGCAAGAAATGTTTTATATGCATCATCCCACAGGCAGGATAGCACATACCACAGCCTTTGATTACCAGTCGTGGTGCACTGGCTGGAATGAGAAATAGTGCAATAGGCTCGCCGACGGAGATCTATCCTAGACCGATTGCTCATCAAGCTACGTCCCACACGACTTTGGAATAATATAGGTTTATCCCTTGGTGCTATGTGACATCAAGTGGGTTTCCTTTCTCTCTCTCCTCCTCCCATGCTTTCTCATGCTCTCCCCCCCCCCTCATCTCTCTCTGTCTCTCTCCCTCAACAAACAAAGCATCAAAACACCAAATATCTGTTTTTTTAATGTGCTGAGGTGTCATTAAATAAGCATTTCCTTTCCTTTCCTTTTGCACAGATGCCCTGATATATGTATTTATCTTCTATTCTTGTACTAAACTGTGCTGTAGTTAACGTGTAGTTATCTTACACATTTGTTCATGCAATACCTATTCGAATGAATAGCTGATGTTCATGTTTTGTGCTGGGATTTATCATTAAACATTCATTCATTGTAATACCTGTGCACCGTGTTTCCACAGACTGGTCTGCCTCTATAACAACCTGTCAGTCGGTGTATTTCCTCTGTCACACCTGACTGCATGTGTCGGTGTGTTCTATTAAACACTGTACAGGCAGCATGTGTCTGTTCCATGTTGTTTTCATTTTCTTGTTTACCTCAGACCAATACATTCACCAGTCTGTTATTATTTATATAATTTACCATCGACCTTGTCCAGTTTCCTTGACTTGCATTGATGCCTCACAATGTTTGTTTATTATTGAATCTTTTAGTAATTGAAAGGGTATATTATCAATAATTTTGTTCGGATTTGTTCTGGTAACTTAATTTGTATTTACAGGTCTGTTGACTGTGGCAAAAAACACTTTTTTTTCATTTAGCAACTAAAAGGGATTGACAATAATTCTGTATTCACCTGTTGACTGTGGTTAACAAAAAAAAAAAAAAAATTGTTCAGCAACAAAAAGGGATTGTTGATAATTTTGTATTTACCTTTTGATGGTGGGGAAAAAGAGTTTTCGTTTAGCAACAAAAGAGAATTGTTAATCATTTTTTATTCACATGTTAACTGGTAAAAACATATTAATTTTCATTTACGACAAAAATTAATTGTGAATAATTTTGTATTCATCTGTGGATTGTCACCTGTTAATTGTGGTAAGAAACCCCCTCCCCAGGTGTTCCCACCCACTCACCTGAACTGTGATGAATCTTGTGTGTGTGTTTATTTATAAATCGAGCCACCTACCACCAAACTGTGCTGGACGATTGTCGGCGGCCCTCCTTTCAGCGAGAAAGAGAGCCTCAGAGCACCTCTTTCAATCCTTTCAGATCTGTCACGGTTCCAGCACAACAAGCCCATCCGAATCTGTTTAAAATTTATCGCAGGCCTTCGGTGAATGATTTCGTCGTCCTGACCTGAGATTGTAGCTATTTACCTGCCGGCTGTGTTACAGAGCAGCCTCAACGGAGTTACTCTATCGCTCTTGTTCTCTCATTCTCTCGGTCTCCTGTTCTCCCCACCTGTGCAGTGTCAGCAAATTACCTCCATTTTCAGGCTCTCTGCTCGGATTTTACTTGACGATACTTTTCAAACTCGATGTCAACACACTCAGTTTGAGAGTTTTGGTGAGTGTTGGTTTATGTTATTTTCAAGCTGTTTCTGATTTTCTGTTTCTCAGTGCTGTATCCACGCAGTGTACACACTCATGAATGTTTTTTTGTTTGCTGTTTGCCGTACCTTCCTTCAAACTGAAACAGTTTTTATTTACTCTTCATGATGGTGCAGTCGGCTTATTAGGAACTTTGTCTTGTTCAATATTTTTCTCAAATGATTGCTTTTTTTTAAAGAGCAAAGTGTAATAATTGAGGTTTGTTTTCTCCAATTTAAGTTGACAGACGTGAGAAGCTGTGTCAATATGCCGTTTGGCAGTTGGAAGCAGACACAAGGGGAAGGTTTATTGTTGTTGTTTGGGTGTAAGCAGTTTGTGCCGACTCAAAGAAAACTGCAGTTAATACTTTAATTTTGTTGTCTAAACCTTGACTGCTAATGTGATGTTCTTATTCATTAAAAATCAAAACAAGTTAGTGGAAAAAAATTGTTGTCATTGCATGTATTACTGCATGTTATTAGAACAAGTTTACGGCTTAGGAGTAAAACATTTAACACTATAACAGCAAATTTTAGACTTTTTATGAAGGCAAATTTAACACTTGAGGTTTAGCAGGCAGTGTCACACTGTTTTAAAAAAAAACCCACCCAAAAACCTGCATAATAACTGAATCCTTAGAAGATGCATTCTCAAACCATTGTTTAGTAAATGATTTGTTTCCTTTGAGTCAGACACAAAATTAAATAGGGAGGATATCGGAATCAATTCCTTCTTTTGAAGATTTTTATACACTGTTACTCAACAAGGACATATCGGTTTACTGTATGAAACACTGGTTGCAGTGGATACTACTGGTAAATATTTTGTATCTTAGATTCATTACAACAGTGTTTGATTTGAGATCCTTTCATGCTGGGAAGTTGGTGTGAGGACTTAGATCAGTGCTAGACTACTAGCTTGAGGTGTGATGGGTCATAGGTTCAATCACCTTCAGCAGATTAATATTTTTTTCCATCTCAGTTAGTGCCTCACCACTGATAAATTAAAAGCTATGGTGTGTACTGTCCTGTCTGATAGACTACATATCACAGCAGTTTGCAGATGCAAATTTCTCCTCCATCTCACTGTCTCTTTGTCTGTCTCTGTCTGTCTGTCTGTCTGTCTCTGTCTCTGTCTGTCTGTCTGTCTGTCTGTCTGTCTGTCTGTCTCTCTCTCTCTCTCTCTCTCTCTCTCTCTCTCTTGAAATAACCATACATTACACATCAAATAGCCATAGTTTAAAACTGTTCTGAGTGTCATTAAACAAATATTACTTTACTTTTGTTAAAGTGACTAATCTGCTTATTCTGTGGTATGTTTGGGAACACATTTTAACTGCGGCTTGTGCCTTCTGGTTTATATAGGATATCTATAAAGTTGATCATATGTTTTTGTACATCCAACTTGCATAACTATGAGATAAAGATAGAGTAACAATTAACACCAGAATAAACTCAAAACAAAACAAAACAAAAAACAATTTTTAAAAACCTAACTCCATCCCGGAAAAAACCCATCCTAAAATACACCACAAAATAACCCCTCCCCCCCAAAACCCTCACCCATAAACCTCCGAGTCCATTTCAAATTAAAACATCAAAGAAATCCCCAGAATGAAACAAAAACAACAACAGTCTTTAGTGATGGTTTTGCATCACAGATTATATGAATACTTGAATGGTGTGTGTGTGTGTGTATAATAGAACATATACCTGTAGCCATGCACATATAATTGAGGGTGTGGGTCGTATGCTATTTATAAAGACTGCTGTCATACACACACAATACATGTGAAATATGCTGCGGGCTTACCGGTGATATCATGCATACAGGAGAATAATAACACACAGATGTTAGATGTATTCAGATTTAGCATTCTTCAAAATGTTTGAAAATTAAAACAACACCACTAGAGCACATTGATTTATTAATCACTGGATGTCCAACATGTGATAATGTTTTACTCATACATCTATTCTCAGAGGAAACCTGCTACATTTTTCCAATAGCAGCAAGGGAACTTTTATATGTACTGTCCCACAGACAGGACAGCACATACCACAGCCTTTGATACACTTTGGGACAGGGAGAAAACCCCATGAAGCACGCACCTTAGGCGAGCACTCTACTGACTGAGCTAGATCCCGCCCAAGTATATAGGGGCCTAATTCACTACAACTCTCACAAGTTTGTGATCTCGTAGTGCAGTACAGAAAGATGATGTGATGTTGCTTTCATTACCCACATGGGGCCTAATTCACTACAACTCTCACAAGTTTGTGATCTCGTAGTGCAGTACAGAAAGATGATGTGATGTTGCTTTCATTACCCACATGGGGCCTAATTCACTACAACTCTCACAAGTTTGTGATCTCATAGTGCAGTACAGAAAGATGATGTGATGTTGCTTTCATTACCCACATGGGGCCTAATTCACTACAACTCTCACAAGTTTGTGATCTCGTAGTGCAGTACAGAAAGATGATGTGATGTTGCTTTCATTACCCACATGGGGCCTAATTCACTACAACTCTCACAAGTTTGTGATCTCGTAGTGCAGTACAGAAAGATGATGTGATGTTGCTTTCATTACCCACATGGGGCCTAATTCACTACAACTCTCACAAGTTTGTGATCTCGTAGTGCAGTACAGAAAGATGATGTGATTTTGCTTTCATTACCCACATGGGGCCTAATTCACTACAACTCTCACAAGTTTGTGATCTCGTAGTGCAGTACAGAAAGATGATGTGATGTTGCTTTCATTACCCACATGGGGCCTAATTCACTACAACTCTCACAAGTTTGTGATCTCGTAGTGCAGTACAGAAAGATGATGTGATGTTGCTTTCATTACCCACATGGGGCCTAATTCACTACAACTCTCACAAGTTTGTGATCTCGTAGTGCAGTACAGAAAGATGATGTGATGTTGCTTTCATTACCCACATGGGGCCTAATTCACTACAACTCTCACAAGTTTGTGATCTCATAGTGCAGTACAGAAAGATGATGTGATGTTGCTTTCATTACCCACATGGGGCCTAATTCACTACAACTCTCACAAGTTTGTGATCTCGTAGTGCAGTACAGAAAGATGATGTGATGTTGCTTTCATTACCCACATGGGGCCTAATTCACTACAACTCTCACAAGTTTGTGATCTCGTAGTGCAGTACAGAAAGATGTACAAAGATGATGTGATGTTGCTTTCATTACCCACATGGGGCCTAATTCACTACAACTCTCACAACTTTGTGATCTCGTAGTGCAGTACAGAAAGATGTACAAAGATGATGTGATGTTGCTTTCATTACCCACATGGGGCCTAATTCACTACAACTCTCACAAGTTTGTGATCTCATAGTGCAGTACAGAAAGATGATGTGATGTTGCTTTCATTACCCACATGGGGCCTAATTCACTACAACTCTCACAAGTTTGTGATCTCGTAGTGCAGTACAGAAAGATGATGTGATGTTGCTTTCATTACCCACATGGGGCCTAATTCACTACAACTCTCACAAGTTTGTGATCTCGTAGTGCAGTACAGAAAGATGTACAAAGATGATGTGATGTTGCTTTCATTACCCACATGGGGCCTAATTCACTACAACTCTCACAACTTTGTGATCTCGTAGTGCAGTACAGAAAGATGTACAAAGATGATGTGATGTTGCTTTCATTACCCACATGGGGCCTAATTCACTACAACTCTCACAAGTTTGTGATCTCATAGTGCAGTACAGAAAGATGATGTGATGTTGCTTTCATTACCCACATGGGGCCTAATTCACTACAACTCTCACAAGTTTGTGATCTCGTAGTGCAGTACAGAAAGATGATGTGATGTTGCTTTCATTACCCACATGGGGCCTAATTCACTACAACTCTCACAAGTTTGTGATCTCGTAGTGCAGTACAGAAAGATGTACAAAGATGATGTGATGTTGCTTTCATTACCCACATGGGGCCTAATTCACTACAACTCTCACAAGTTTGTGATCTCATAGTGCAGTACAGAAAGATGATGTGATGTTGCTTTCATTACCCACATGGGGCCTAATTCACTACAACTCTCACAAGTTTGTGATCTCGTAGTGTAGTACAGAAAGATGATGTGATGTTGCTTTCATTACCCACATGGGGCCTAATTCACTACAACTCTCACAACTTTGTGATCTCGTAGTGTAGTACAGAAAGATGATGTGATGTTGCTTTCATTACCCACATGGGGCCTAATTCACTACAACTCTCACAAGTTTGTGATCTCGTAGTGCAGTACAGAAAGATGTACAAGGATGATGTGATGTTGCTTCATTACCCACATGGGGCCTAATTCACTACAACTCTCACAACTTTGTGATCTCATAGTGTAGTACAGAAAGATGATGTGATGTTGCTTTCATTATCCACATGGGGCCTAATTCACTACAACTCTCACAAGTTTGTGATCTCATAGTGCAGTACAGAAAGATGTACAAGGATGATGTGATGTTGCTTCATTACCCACATGGGGCCTAATTCACTACAACTCTCACAACTTTGTGATCTTGTAGTGCAGTACAGAAAGATGTACAAGGATGATGTGGTGTTGCTTTCATTACCCACCTGGGGCCTGATTCACAAAGCTGTCTTAGGCTTTGCTAGACAACAACAGGTCTTTTAGCATTGCACTGCGCGATCGCAAAGTTGCAAGAGTTTAGTGAAATAGGCCCCTGGTCAATGTATCTATCCATGTATGGGTGTGTCATACAATTGAATTTTGTATGCACCTGGTGGTGCATATTAGTTTTTAAATGACGTCATTTCTCTAACCGATGTCATCTTGCCAGGTCATAGTGCTGTACGTTCACATGTCTTGTCTTGTTGGGTTATTTTGGAAATAATTAAAATAATTGTCATTTTACGTTATTAAAAGGTGAGTAATAAATAAACTACAACACTAATTTTTGCTAGATATAATTTTTACGAAACTAGTGAACTTCCCCTGGTAACTGACCAACAAACCGATAGTGAATGCAATGGATGGAAGAAATAGAGATCGGCTATTGTAATCTCTATTTTTTTGGCTGGGGTGTCATTAAACATCCATCCATTCCATTCACTTTCGTTTGGCAAGTCTGATACCAGGGGAAGTTCACTGGCTTCGTAAAACTGATATCTAGCGAAAGCGAGTGCAATATTATATATCGGAGAGCTTTGGGAATTAAGCCCCAGATCAGCACTTTGAAATCACTGAATACTGGTTGGAATGGGATTTTTTTTTTTTTTTTTTTTTTTTTTTTTTTTTTAAAATGATGACTAAATGTAGGAAATTAACATACAGATATTTATGACCATAAATGGAATGCTGTGTTCACCTATCACTTACTCTCTCTAGTACAATTGTATTGTGAAGAAATCCAGGAAGGTCCGGGTACAGTCTTTACTGAAAGGCCTGTATTGAACCGGCCATCCCAGGATCGGGTGACAAGACGATTCACGGCATTATTGAGCTGGGAGTAGTGAGGGAAATCCGCTTATCCTACTTGCAGCAAACTGACAGAGCAAACAGCACCAAGTGTGGATGTCGCACACCGGTCAGGTGTCGGGTTTATCACCAACAAAATACCACCAACTGGCCTTTGGTGGTGCAGTGGTTAAGCCATCGGACTACAGGCTGGTAGGTACAGGGTTCGCAACCCAGTACCGGGTCCCACTGAGAACGGGTTCTTAAGGGATCAACAAGGCCACTACACTCTCTTCTCTCTCACTAACCACTAACCAACTAATCCACTGTCCTGGACAGATAGCCCAGATAGCTGAGGTGTGTGCCCAGGACAGCATGCTTGAACCGTAATTGGATATAAGCACGGAAATAAGTTGAAATGAAAGCTTGTGTTTAGTAGGACTAGAAGCATTTATTGAATCGCAGAATATATTTGTTGAATTTTTGGTGACAAAATTGCTGTCTAAAATTTGTTGTGTAAAAAGTGTTTACTGAAATGCAACCCCTGCCATTAAGAAAATTTCTGTGACAAAAAACGGAGAAAAAAAAGAAATCTAATATAATCTATCATAAAAGATGTGCAGTAGAGAATTACAAACTAACTCTGTGGAAATCTCCACAGCATTGCAGGGTTGTTTATACTGAAATGATGTCTGTTGTATAAAAAAGTGATTATATAGTGAAGTGAAGTGTACAGCCCATACATGCCTCTTAATAACACTACCTTATGCTGCCGGATACAACAACATATGCTGGGACCCATATCACAATATTAACAGTTCAGTGGGGAAGCTTTATATTATGTGTATAGGTTCAGGTGCAGGAAATTATGCAGGGGAAGGGTCTAGACTGGCTAGCAAAGTTTCCAAAGGGGTTCAGGTCATGTTGCCCCCAGAAAATATATTTAGAAAAGAAAATTTGCTTTAAGGGTGTAGTGACAGGGCTTGAACTTAACGCCAGCACCGATGGCAATTGCCATCTTTGAGATATAAATTGCCGTAGGTAGAGAGCACTTTTGTGCCATCGATGAAGCTCCTCAACAATGGCGAAATGTATACACCTGGTGTACATTATATGCCAATATTTAACATTTGCACATTTAAAAGATGTCTACATATAACAAGATAGTACTTTCAGTCAAGTTTATTTGCTGCAAATGTCACTTTAAAAAAAATTCCCATAGGCAGGTTCATAATTGCCATTGGTGGACTGTTTCACCCATGGATATTCTTTTAAAAATTGACATGGGCAGGTTCATAATTGCCATTGGTGGACTGTTTCACCCATGGATATTCTTTTAAAAATTGACATGGGCAGGTTCATAATTGCCATTGGTGGACTGTTTCACCCATGGATATTCTTTTAAAAATTGACATGGGCAGGTTCATAATTGCCATTGGTGGACTGTTTCACCCATGGATATTCTTTTAAAAATTGAAATAGGCAGGTTCATAATTGTCATTGGTGGACTGTTTCACCCATGGATATTCTTTTAAAAATTGACATAGGCAGGTTCATAATTGCCATTGGTGGACTGTTTCACCCATGGATATTCTTTTAAAAATTGACATAGGCAGGTTCATAATTGTCACTGGTGGACTGTTTCACCCATGGATATTCTTTTAAAAATTGACATGAGAGACAAATTCTTAAGTTTCAGCCCTGCAGTGACAATATCTTGAATGAAATCTATCAGCTGTGTGTATACCAGTGCATTTGATCAGTACCAGCTGAATCTGGTTTAGACAGAGACCACAATATCAGGCCTGTAGGGATGAGATCTAGAGTAGGGGAGGGGCACAATCTCTAGTGAAGGGGGCACAATCTCTAGTGAAGGGGGCACAGTCATTAGTGGGGAACAGGGGCACAAGCCACATTTTTAATATCTTTATTTATAAAATAGAACACCCACCCACCCCAGTCACCTCTCCCCAAAAAAAGAAAAAAAGAAGAAAAAAGCCATACATTTTCGTCCTCAAGTGGGGTTTCCTATAAGCCTGAGTATTCAACTGTCCAAGTCACACAGCCCATATAGCTTAGATACGTTCCCATGACAGCATGCTTGAACCATAAGCTTGTATATTTAAGCATAATAACAAAATAAATAACTCAATCATCTGTACAATAATTGTCTTGTCAAAAATGTGGGAAAATCTGTTCACTTCGGTAATCAGTTACTGTTAACTGCGTTTTTATTGGTTGTGATAGAATGCTGCATTCTTACTGGTTGTTATGTATTGCTACAATGTACATTGTCTTCCTGATAGACACAGTTATTATGATGTATGAGTTGCTGTTTTTGTCAGTCTAGTAATGTGGCCAATTGATGAAGTGGTATATTACAGCATTGTGTGTGTGTTTTGTTTTCTCATCTCCATAACAACCACTATAGTTTCTAGTTGTTCAAGTTGTATATATCACAGCAGTAATTTCTGTTTGTGCAATGTATTGATATCAAAGCACAATTAAAAACAGATTATAAATGTTTGATTGTAGGCCGTGTTTTATTACCTGAGACTCAGAAATAGCCTATGTTACTAGGACAACAATTTCCTTCATGGGTTTTTTTGGGTTTTTTTTTTGTTCTCCTACAATCTTTAAAGGAGGGGACAATTAAGGCATTTGGCCTGGTATGCATATTAAACGATATATAATGCACATTATTGCTTAATATCAACAAGTATAACTGTATAGTTAATTAATAAAATGGTTAAATGTGACAGCTATTATATATAATGGGCGCAGCCATTTTGTACCATCCTAGTGAATATGCCTCCTAGTGAGCTGGTGGTTGCGTAATACCTAACATGTCATGTCAGGAATTAGTCTTCGAACTGAAGAAACAAAACATACCTGATTTTTGCGGATGCATCGCAATGTTCTGTAATAATAGCTACCCCAGTAAGCCAATAACAGTTATATATTATTTTTCAATACAAAATAAACCACCATTGTCAAAGTGTTGAAATAACTGTATTATATTTTGTACATATATTAACCCATGTACTGAAATAATTATCGGAGTGTTTTCTTGGTTATTTGGTCTTTTCTTTCCGTGGCCTGTACCTGTGGTTCCTGATTGGCAGGTGTATATTTAAATGGTCCCCAGACACTGTGTCTAGACATACTAAAAAGATGTGCCTCTTTTATTAAGATCACAGGGTATTGTGTGATAACCGTGCAGATACCCCTCTAATCGTAATAGACATTACCTGGTTTATTACTGTAAGTAATTCTGTGAAACCCTTGATTAAGTAGACTTTCCCATCTAAAATCACAAAACTGACCAATTACGTTGTCCCAAAGAAAAGAAAAATATTACTTGGGTATAGTGAGTGGTTGTTTTTGCTCAAACGTACCCCACCAATAGGCCTAATAATATGCATTTTTTCTTTGGATTTAAAAAAAAAACGAAAAATACTATAACTTAATTTTGTTCTATTGATGCAAATTGAAATATATTTAGTTAAATAGTTTATTATACTATCAAGTCATTTATGTTGTTTTACAAGTCAGGTTGATGAAAGCGAAGTGCCTTGTCGTAAATTAGAGCGTTTGTTTACACTGTGCAAAGAGGAGATGGACAGAGCTGATGTCACTTCGCCCCAAGCTATACCACTGGACATCACAAAAATGAAACAAAATGGCTGCCCCCAGTTAGCAGGAATAATCACGTTTTTTTATTAATTCTAAAATTACGTGTTTTTCATTTGTTAAAGTGTCAGTATGTGTTTGTGGTCCAGGTATGCATCATTTCAACACATAAGGCTCTTGTTTGAGTTGACCCTACCTTTAAAGTGTCAGTATATGTTTGTGGTCCAGGTATGCATCATTTCAACACATAAGGCTCTTGTTTGAGTTGACCCTACCTTTAAAGTGTCAGTATGTGTTTGTGGTCCGGGTATGCATCATTTCAACACATAAGGCTCTTGTTTGAGTTGACCCTACCTTTAAAGTGTCAGTATGTGTTTGTGGTCCAGGTATGCATCATTTCAACACATAAGGCTCTTGTTTGAGTTGACCCTACCTTTAAAGTGTCAGTATGTGTTTGTGGTCCAGGTATGCTTCATTTCAACACATAAGGCTCTTGTTTGAGTTGACCCTACCTTTAAAGTGTCAGTATGTGTTTGTGGTCCAGGTATGCTTCATTTCAACACATAAGGCTCTTGTTTGAGTTGACCCTACCTTTAAAGTGTCAGTATGTGTTTGTGGTCCAGGTATGCTTCATTTCAACACATAAGGCTCTTGTTTGAGTTGACCCTACCTTTAAAGTGTCAGTATGTGTTTGTGGTCCAGGTATGCTTCATTTCAACACATAAGGCTCTTGTTTGAGTTGACCCTACCTTTAAAGTGTCAGTATGTGTTTGTGGTCCAGGTATGCATCATTTCAACACATAAGGCTCTTGTTTGAGTTGACCCTACCTTTAAAGTGTCAGTATGTGTTTGTGGTCCAGGTATGCTTCATTTCAACACATAAGGCTCTTGTTTGAGTTGACCCTACCTTTAAGTAAACATCAATACTTTATGAGAATTTATTTTTATATTTACAGTTGCATTGATTTTTGGTTCTCTATTTTTCAATCAACTGTGCATTTAACTAAAAAACAAACCACCATAGTGTTGAAAGACACTTTACCAGTATTGTTTTTCTTTTGACATTTAAAAGAATAATAAAAAAACCTCATAGCAACTCCAAAACAAAACAAAAACCATTACAAAGCAACAATAACAACATTTCGTTTGATAAAGATCACAATTTCTTTTTTGTAAAATGGGGATGGGCTTGGGGTGAGGTGGGTTGTGGTGAGAGAGATTTGAAAAAACATTTCTGTGAATATACTCTTGAAAATACGTTTTGTGTCTAAAGTTTTCAAAATGTTCAACAAAAGGTTTCTATGAAACTGTATACAAAACTTGATTTTTCATCTTTCTGATATTGTCACCTCTTCCTGTTTTGTGTGGCTGTCCTAGTGTGACTGTCATTCTCATGTACAGGTAACTGAGAATGACACTGGCAAGTGCAAAATCAATGAGGTGATTTGTTACATTGAGTTTTATTGGCTGTATAAGTTTGTTTTATTTAACGACACCACTAGAGCACATTGATATATTAATCATCGGCTATTGGATGTCAAACATTTGGTACTTCTGACTCATAGTCAATAGAGGAAACCTGAAACATTTTCTTAATGCAGCAATGGATCTTTTATATGCACTTTCCCACAGACAGGAAAGCACATACCACGGCCTTTGACCAGTTATTGTGCACTGGTTGGAGCGAGAAAAAACCCCAAGGCGTTGAATGGATCCACTGAGATAGTTCGATCCTGCGACGCAAGCACCTCAAGCGAGCACTCGACCGACTGAGCTAAATCCCGCCCCCTGGCTGTATAAGGGGCTGTATAAGGGGCTGGACATAACCCTAGGTAAAGTGCTCGCTTGTTGCACAGTTGGTCTAGGATCAATCCCCATCGGTGGACCCATTGGGTTATTTCTCATTCCAGCCAGTGCACCACAACTGGTATATCAAAGACCATGGTATATGCTATTCTCTGCGTGGGATGGTGAATATAAAAGATCTCATGCTACTAATGAAAAAAATGTAGCGGGTTTCCTCTATGACCATATGTTTGACATCCAATAACCGATGATTAATAAATCACTGTGCTCTAGTGGTGTTGTTAAACAAAAACAAACTTTAATTTTAACTGGTATATCAAATGCCATGGTATTTAATGTTTTGTTTCTGGGAACATGTAAATGATCCCATGTTATTAATGGGGGGGGGGGGGGGGGGGAAATGTAGCTGGTTTCCTCCGAGGACTACATGTATGTGTTGTAAATGTTTGACATCCAATAGCCAATGTTTAATTAATCGGTGTGCCCCAGTGGTGGTGTTATGTGCAGCAAATGTCTCCTTTTATGGCCATCAAGCAGGAAACACTTTTGCATGTAACAGAAAACGTCCCATTTACCTGGGAGCAAAACTATATTATAATCTATTCCAGGCAAGGGGTGGGATGTAGCTCAGTGGTAGAGCGTTCCCCTGGTGCATGATCAATCTAGGATTGATTCCAGTCGGTGGGCCCTTTGGGATATTTCTCGTTCCAACCAGTGCTCCACAACTTGTGTAACAAAGGCTGTGGTATGTACTATCCTGTCTGTGGGATTGTGCATATAAAAGATCCCATGCTGTTAATTGAAAAGAACAGCCCATGAAGAGGCAGCATCTTGTTTCCTCCCTCAATATCTGTGTGATCCTTAACCATATGTCTGACGCCATATAACCGTAAATAAAATGGGTTGAGTGCGTTGTTAAATAAAACATTTCTTTCCTACATGTATTCCAAGCTTTAGTGTTAACAGTGTTATTAATAACCTAAATTAAATGTCATTCGTTATTTAATGCATAGTTCCATTCTGCATTAATTCAGGTCATATTTCACAATACAGATATAATTATGATATATATCGGTGATATTGTCATCGTGATGTATCTGTATTGCTAGTATCTAGAACTCGTGACTAAGGCCTGATTGTAACAGCTGTCTTTCGTTTTTGCTAATGTGCTGCACTAAGTTGTAATACTAGTACGTGTAGTAGAAGTAGCATACAGTATAATGTGATGCAAAAGTTCTAAGGATTGGGTTATAGAATGTAATATTAGCAGTTAGAGGAGTGCACATGTTTTGTCTGATAATGCCTGACTACCACATACAAGCTGTACCACATGTTTAGGTCATATGACAGAAAGTAATGACGCACTCAACACATTTTATTTATGGTTATATGGAGTCCGACATATGGTTAAGGACCACACAAAGTTTGAGAGGAAATCCGCTGTCACCACTACATAGGCTACTCTTTCCGATTAGCAGCAAGGGATCTTTTATTTGCACAACCCACAGGCAGGATAGCACAAACCATGGCCTTTGTTGAACCAGTTATGAATCACTGGTCGGTGCAAATGATTTACACCTACCCATTGAGCCTTGCGGAACAATCACTCAGGGTTTGGAGTCTGTATCTGGATTAAAAATCCCATGCCTTGACTGGGATCCGAACCCAGTACCTACCAGCCTGTGGACCGATGGCCTAACCATGATGCCACTGAGGCCGGTGGGTCATATGACAGATAAAGATTTAAAGGTAGGCCACTCAAGTTAAAGGAGAAGTCACTGGGATGTTCTTGAAAGAACCTGTCCACTGATAAATCTATCATAAAACACACAGTTTAAAAGGTTTAAAGGTAGGCCACTCGAGTCAAAGATGTAAAGAACATGTCAACTCATAAATGTCACAAAATACACTCACTGAAAAAAGAATAATAAAAATAAAGTTTGTTTTATTTAACGACACCACTAGAGCACATTGATTTTTTATCTCATCATCATATGGTCATTCTGACACTGTTTTTTTTAGAGGAAACCCGCTGTTGCCACATAGGCTACTCTTTTACAACAGGCAGCAAGGGATCTTTTATTTGCGCTTCCCACAGGCACGATAGCACAAACCATGACCTTTGTTGAACCAGTTATGGATCACGGGTTGGTACAAGTGGTTTTCACCTACCCAATGAGCCTTGCGTATCACTCACTCAGGGTTTGGAGTCAGTATCTGGATTAAAAATCCCATGCCTTGACTGGGATCTGAACCCAGTACCTACCAGCCTGTAGACTGATGGCCTAACCACAACACCACCGAGGCCTGTCACTGAAAAAAGAAAGCCCTGGATAAGTTGTTTCCATTAAACAAAATGTTCCAAGTAGCAAAATGGGATACCATGTCTGGTTTCCAGTAACACATGCAAGCATGTTTGCAGTCTTCCAGATTCACCCCTAGAGTTCTAGTTGATTCTTTAGTTTATTCATAGCATTTATCTTAATTTGATTTTTTTTTTTTACGTATATCCAATTAAGGTTGAAGCATGCTGTCCTAGGCACACACCTTAGCTATCTGGGCTGTCTGTCCAAGACGGTTGTTATATGTTCATTGTTATACTGCATACTATAAGATGGAAGAAAGTGTAGCTGACTCCTAGTTAAAACTTTTTCTCTGCCAGTACCTAACAGCTTAACATGACACT
Source organism: Gigantopelta aegis (assembly GCF_016097555.1). Classification (NCBI taxonomy): domain Eukaryota; kingdom Metazoa; phylum Mollusca; class Gastropoda; order Neomphalida; family Peltospiridae; genus Gigantopelta; species Gigantopelta aegis. Next base: position 9,580,908 of record NC_054707.1, read on the forward strand.
ACCAAGACAGTCTAATTCGTTTTATACTCTCCCCACCCCTGTCCTTGCTTCCCACCACCTCCCAAAAAGCAATTTATGATTGACATATTTTTAAATTGTAATTGCAAAGACATAAATGTCTATTCTTGTTCAATTTACAGTACTGACATTTTGGGGGTGTTTTGGCAGTCATTTAGTTAGGATATAATATTGATATTGTTCAAATACCTTAACAAACATTTGGAATGATGATTTGTGAAAAGAAAAAACCTTACCGGTATGTTGCCTAATTTTTTGTGAAAAGTATATTAATTATATTGCAGAAAGTTGACTTGGCATTAAATTGTGGACAGTAAATTCAAAGTACAAATGTACACTGTATCTGTAGTTATCTATGTTGGATTTCTTTTTTAAGAAGTACACTATGTTGTTAGTGAAATACCTGGACAGTTTGTCGTGTGATATGAGATAACGATTTTCCAGGTATTCTTTATCACTGATAAGAAAGCAAGTCTTAGTGAAGTAAGTCACATTTGTTCATGGGTGGATCTTGAAATCCGTGTGATAAACTACATTGGATGGAATTATTTTATTGTCTGCCTCTTGGGAAGTGAAAAGGTTTGTCGTCAAGTAATATAAGGTTAATATACTTGATGAACAGCCGAGTTGTTTGTTAGGGGTGTTGAATGATTACTAATTGCTACAGTTTGGTGTAATTGCTAAATGTAAGTAAGCTTGTGATAATCTGATTAATGGTCATTCCTACATCTACGGTAGTAGATATATATTGTTTTCTTTTACCAGTTTGACATTCAGTAACTGATGTTTTTAATTCATTCATTCATTCACTCATTCATCCCTTATTCATCCCCTCCCTCATCCCCTTCCTCCATCCACCCATCTATCCACCATCAATCTATCTGTCCGTTCATTCATCCATCTGTCCATCATCTATCCACCTGTTCATCCATCCATTTGTATGTCCATCTGTCCGTCCATCATCCATCCATATCTATCCGTCCACCTGTCCGTCCATCCATTCATCCATCCATATGTGCGTGCGTCCGTCCATCCATTCATCCAGCCAGCCAGCCAGCCAGCCAGCCAGCCAGCCAGCCAGCCAGCCAACCAGTCCATTCACCAACCCAATACCCATCCAGAGATTTATCCTAGATTTTTTGCCAGGGTCCCATATTTGATGGGATTGGGGAAATTAGCATGAGTAAATCATACTTGGGACATGTTTCACATCATTGAATGATGCTGTACACACCACTGTTATATTCATTTATTAGGACAGGCATAATGAATTATATATATTGGAATTTTCAGCATAGAAATTGGGAATTTTCAGTGCCACTTTCTTTTGGGAACAGGCCCATGTTTGAACCCACAGAACGCCTGGATAAATCACTGCCATCCATCCATGGTTTTGAAATTAATTTAAATGTTTTACTGTGAAATATTTTCCAGAACCCCCACCACCCCCTAAGTTTCTGTTCCTAGGAACATATAATATAACAGGCAGGTTACTGACATCTGTTTTCTAGTGATATTGTTTTAATTTTCACACTATGTATTAGTCTTGTTAACTTGATACATATGTTTCCATTACATGATATTTTCAGACGTGGTGTACAGGTAATTAATCAACTGGCTAATGATCCACATTAAACCAATACACTTAGATTGGTGTTACTTCACTACATCTGCTTACTGATAATTTATTGCCCAAATGTTGTGTGTTATATAATTTGTATATGTGGTCAATTAATCACAAATTTAAAGAAGACCACATTTTCCACTGCCAGTAATTGGACTGAGATTTGTGGTGGTGGTAGCTGTAGAGGAGTTTCAGTCTCGGGACCATGGCATTGGCTGCCTTTCACAGACTGTTCGGCTCTTCCTCTGTCCAGCCCATTCTGCGGAGCTGGTAAGGTTTCCTACTGTAACTACATGTATTTTGTTGTGCTGGCCCCGGGGATGTGGTGTTGAACACCAGCAGATTTAAGGCTGGTAGGTGATGTACTGGGTTCACATCATAAGTACTGGATCCCACCCAGAGAGAATTAAAAAATTTAAGGTTTTTTTTAACAACATCACTAAGCTAAAGCACATTGATTAATTTATCAATGGCTGTTGAAAGAAGGAAGAAGGAAATGTTTTATTTAACGACACACTCAACACATTTTATTTATGGTTATATGGCGTCAGACATATGGTTAAGGACCACACAGATATTGAGAGAGGAAACCCACTGTTGCCACTTCATGGGGTACTCTTTTCGATTAGCAGCAAGGGATCTTTCATATGCACCATCCCAAAGACAGGATAGCACATACCATGGCCTTTGCTATACCAGTCGTGGTGCACTGGCAGGAACAAGAAATAGCCCAATGGGCCCACCAACGGGGATAGATCCTAGACCGACTGTGTATCAAGTGAGCACTTTACCACTGGGCTACTGCCTGCCCTGGCTGTTGGAATACAACACATACACTTGAGTTGAAACCTGCTACATGTTTCCATTAGCAGCAAGGGATCTTTTCTGTGCAATTTACCACAGATAGGACAGCACATACCATGTCCTTTGATATACCATTTGTAGAGCACTGGTTTTTATGTCTAACCAGTGTCTGGGCTGATGATTGTTGTAGGAACCAATTGAGCCACCAGTTTTGCTGTAGACTTTTTTTTTCATCAAAATAGATGTGCACAATATTACAAAATATAGGCAAAATGCAGCCAGAGGATCCACAAATGATTTTAATTCTTCCCCAGTTACTCGAAATGAACATGGGAACCACAACATGCATCAAAATTAGTAACTACAATGTAACCTCTCAAAACAGGACCCTCTGTAAACTGGAATTCCCCCAAAACCAGACATGGTCCTTTTTTAAAAATCAGTACGGAACTTAATCTCTCTAAACTGGATACCTTTTTTAACCAGACAGTTTACTTGGTCCCGAGGGTGTTCAGTTTAGAGGGGTTTCAATGTATATATCTTGGACCATGGTGAATGAACTCATGCCCGTAAGTGAACTGTGGTGTGAGACCTAAAACAACCATCATGAATTACAATGACTGGAGAAGAAACAACACCAATGTATATTTGCAATGTGCTTAAACGTCTTAGCTCTGTGAATATTGCATGTTTGCCGACATGTTCTCGAATAACAATATTTTGCAAACAGACATCTGGTAAAAGGCATGTTTGGGCTATTTCGCATGCATGGAATAAACACAACTGTTTATTAGAAGGGGACATTGGAAATGTATTGTGTGTTTTAAATTCAGTCTTCCAGTTTGTTCTACCTCGTGGGTTATATTGACTGACATTGCTTGTATAATTCATGTCGAACTCCACAGGCCAGTACTAAGTGCATGTCGCATGGGCCAGCTAGTACTGAGTGCATGCCACATGGGCAAGTACTGAGTGCATGCCACACGGGCCAGTACTGAATGCATGCCCCACGGGCCAGTACTGAATGCATGCCCCATGGGCCAGTACTGAGTGCATGCCACACGGGCCGGTACTGAATGCATGCCGCACGGGCCAGTACTGAATGCATGCCACACGGGCCAGTACTGAGTGCATGTTGCCATGTTTAATAGTCATACTCAGAATGTTTCTAACTGCCTCAGGTTAAAACTAATAAAAGATTTTAATACTTACCATGAGTAATATTCGTCTGATAAATCTATACGGTCTTGATTTTCATAAATCTGGGCCCGGTTGTTTTAAGCATAGTTAAATTAACCCTGGGTCAGTCTAATTCTTTCCTTTTAATTATTTTTGCACAAATACAAAATAAACTTTATATTCGATTATGAATGGGTAACCTTTGTTAGTTGTAAATCAAGTCTCAGCTTTATGTGTTCAGTTATTATTTGTATTGATTCAGTCCATGGTTTTCTAAATTTCAATTGATCACTGGTTAAGCTAACTAGCATTTGATTGTAGTAAAACACTTATATTCAAAGCATGAATATGGTCTGGGATCGATCCCTGTCTGTGGCTCTGTTGGATTATTTCTCATTCCAGCCAGTGCTTCACATTGTGGTGTAACAATTAAAGGACATAGTATGTCTGTGGGATGCTGCATATAAAAGATCTCTTGATGCTAAACTGAAAAAATACCAACCCATAGAGTGGCTGCACCAGGTTTCCTCTCTCATTATCTGTGTGGTCCTTGACCATATATTGTCCAGTATGCCATATAACCATAGATAAAAATATGTTGAGTGGTCATTAAAGGGACATAACCTAGATTTTAAACCCTCAGGCATAGTTTTGACTATTTTAGAGCCATTTTTGATAACTGAAACCATACTTTACTTAGATTTTATTGTTTAGATTATCCATTTCTGTATATTCAGAGTGTTTTTGGTCATCCTGATGATTTTAATATTACAAAAGACATTTCTCATATTTTAAAAAATGCTCATGCATCCGAGACGTAACAGTTATGGAGTTGAGTTTTAGTCTATTTTTAGAGGGTATTTCACCCTTTCAAAGTCACAGACTCATGTTTCACTCAATTGTAACTTTATCCAAGTGTGTTACAGGTGTGTAGATTAACCAAACTTAGTGTTAATTTCCACGGGTTGAAACTAGCGTCTGTCCCTTTAAAGCAAATATTTATTTATTTTTCAACATGGAGATAATGAAATTTGTGTGTGTGTATATGTGGTGTGTGTCTGTGTGTGTGTCTGTGTGTGTGTGTGTGTGTGTGTGTGTGTGTGCACGTGTGTGTGTGTATCTGTGTGGTGTGTGTGTCTGTGTGGTGTGTGTGTGTGTGTGTGTGTGTACATGTGTGTGTCTGTGTGGTGTGTGTGTGTGTGTCTGTGTGGTGTGTGTGTGTGTGTATGTGTGTACATGTGTGTGTCTATGTGGTATGTGTGTGTGTGTGTGTGTGTGTGTACAGCAAAACTCCTCTAAACCAGACAGCCATGGTATCAAGTAAAGCAACCAGTTTTAAGAGGTATTTGGTTTAGATGTTCTGTACTGATACTTAAAACGGGACTGAAAAGCATCCAGTTTCAAGAAAATTTCAGTTTTACAGAGGTTCCTGTTTTGAGATGTTTTACTAGATATATTTATATATAATGATTAATCAGTCACTTCATACAGGTGACCATCATGAATTGTGCTGTGCTGGTCACCAGCCAGTGTTTGACAGTGTCACTCTGACATGTTGTGTTTTTCTGTCACAATGCCATGACAAAAGACCCACCGGGTCAGAGTGGGCTGGTGGGCCGCCTCCCAACATAAATCCTTCACTTTAACTTCCGAGGTCGGCATCAGGAGGTCGCATGGCACATTAACATAGTGGACGTCAGATCTGTGTGAGACTTCAGGTTGTAGGATGTAACTGTGATGGGTTTCTGCTGCTTCTGTAGAGAGATCTTTCCATGGATCTATGTGCACCGACTTCACGAGAGAGTAGACTCCAGTAAGTTTTAGTTGCCCCGGTGTCTTTGTGACTCACTGAGAGCTTTATTCATTAATTATCTCCTCAGTGAATGTAACCGTGTATGGAATTGTGGCAACGCCAAAATGCAGTCCTGTTTGTGACTCATTGTGTGGTCCATTACCATACATAGTTGTGTTTGTATGGCGTTTCTACTGGCTTCTATTTTGTATGGTGTTCCTTCTGGCAGTAAAGCTAAATTTACAAAGTCTGTTTCTCTTATACGAAGGTGTGTAATCATTGTAAATAGATATACATGTGTAGCTGTAAGACAAAAACACAATGCGTAAGTTCAGACCATAATCTTTCCTATATACAGTTATAATTAAAACATTTCTGCAACACCCTTGTCCACGCCCCACCCCCCAAGTCCCCACTAACCGAATTTTCCTCGCTGTATGTTGGATTAACATTTAATCACCATAATTCATCTTGGGACCTGTATGTGTCATGCAGCTATATACATTGTATGTTTAGAATCATATACATATATAAAATGATCACTACACAGCTGAGAAATTCAGTGTGTATTTCAGGGTGAAGTTTTCGGGGAAGATCCTTCAGATATGTTTTATTCATTGGTTTATTTTTATTGCTTGATACAGGTTAATTGCTTTACTACAGTATACATGTGTGGCTATAAATAATTTGAATAGAGAGAGCTATAGTGTGAAGTAGGTTAACAGCTGTGATTGTTTTATCACACTGTTGTCTTATTATGTGGCATGGTATGGTACCCTATGACATATGAGGGTATATATTTTGTTTACACCACAATGTAAAGTGTGAACTCATTATCACTGAAAGCATCATGCCACTTCTTGTAGCAGAGGGACGAGATGTAACCCAGTGGTAACACACTCACCTAATTTGTGGTCAGTCTAGGATCGATCCCCGTCAGTCAAGGATCGATCCCCGTCAGTCAAGGATCGATCACCGTTGGTCAAGGATCGATAGATCCCCGTCGTTCAAGGATCGATAGATCCCCGTTGGTCAAGGATCGATCCCCGTCGGTCAAGGATCGATCCCCGTGGGTCATAGATCGATCCCCATAGGTCAAAGATCAATCCCCATCGGTCAAAGATTGATCCCCACCGGTCAAAGATCGATCCCCATCGATCAAAGATCGATCCCCATCGGTCAAAGATCGATCACCATCGGTCAAAGATCGATACCTGTCGGTCAAAGATCGATTTCTTGTTCCAGCCATTGCACCACGACTGATATGCCAAAAGCCATGCTATGTGCTATCATGTCTGTGGGATGGTGCATTTGAAAGATCCCTTGCTACTAATGGAAAAATGTGGGTTTCCTTTATTAAGACTATACTTAAGAATTACAAAATGTTTGATATCCAAAGGCCAATGATTAATAAGTAAATGTGGGTTTCCTTTATTAAGACTATACTTCAGAATTACAAAATGTTTGATATCCAAAGGCCAATGATTAATAAATAAATGTGGGTTTCCTTTATTAAGACTATACTTCAGAATTACAAAATGTTTGATATCCAAAGGCCAATGATTAATAAATAAATGTGGGTTTCCTTTATTAAGACTATACTTCAGAATTACAAAATGTTTGATATCCAAAGGCCAATGATTAATAAATCAATGTGCTCTAGTGTTTTTTTCGCACAAGTAAAGTGATAACTCATATGCCAGTTATTGGTGAAGATAGAACATCACCATTTGTGGTGTCATTTTTGTTTTTGTAACAGTTTCCAGTTTAGGAAATAGATCCTCATAAAACAAATAACACCCTATCTTTCTTTGATGATTACAAGTACAGGTTAACTTCTGTAGTATTTAAAAAACCAATTGGTCTATATTTACTTGCTATTTTACTGATAAGAACTTCACAAGTGGTATACTGCCACCTGTGTAACAACATGAGGTGGTGCTCTGGCATGAGGGTGGCTAACTGAATATGTTCGTGATCATTCTACTCACTAAAACTAGTAGTCATGTGGCTTCTCAATGTTGTATTTTTTTCACAGAATATATTCGGACATTGACTATCTATGGAATTGATGACCATGTGTTTGATGTCCAATAGCTGGTGATAAGAGAAATCTTTAAATAAAACAAACATTACTTCTTTTTTTTCCTTTTACCTCGAAGAATAAATCTTCTACTTTGTTATGACTGTGTGAATTGTGAGACTTTGATCTCCACTGTCTGGTATCAGCAGCCTCAGTGACGACAGAAAGAGAAAAGTAATAGGAACTCGGTGTGTGTCAGTTGGTCAAGGTCGAGGTTAAACATTTACCATTATTATGTTACCTGTGAAGTAACGACCAGGTGCGACATTTCGAACCAGGGTGATCTTGTTCCTGGTGGTGTGTAAACAGTGTAGAGGTGTCACTGCTCCAGTAGGTTGTGTTTGTCAAGACTATAGAAGTTCGTCTACTCACTGTTAAAGTATGGTGATGTTTCTGTGTAATTAGAATACTTGATCTAACTTGTGTTTACCAGTTAAACAACTTGATGTTAAATTATGTGCACCCATGGAATGACATGTGTTTATATACCTGTGACTTATCTACTTCACTAGTCCTCAAATGTCTCTTATATTACATGCGTTTATATACCTGTGACTTATCTACTTTGCTAGTCCTCAATTGTCTGTTATATTACATGTGTTTATATACCTGTGACTTATCTACTTTGCTAGTCCTCAAATGTCTGTTATATTACATGTGTTTATATCCCTGTGACTTATCTACTTCACTAGTCCTCAAATGTCTCTTATATTACATGTGTTTATGTCCCTGTGACTTATCTACTTCGCTAGTCCTCAAATGTCTGTTATATTACATGTGTTTATAGGTTACAGCTCTATAGCCCGAAGGTTCAGTGGTCCGAAGGTTCAACACTAATCCTAGCCCTAGGTTCAGTAGTCTGAAGGTTCAGTAGTCCGAAGGTTTATAGACCTAACCCCGAGACTATTCAACCTTCAGACTACAGAGCGGTCCCCGTGTTTATATCTCTGTGTCTTATCTACTTCACTAGTCCTCAAATGTCTGTTATGTTACATGTGTTTATATACCTGTGTCTTATCTACTTCGCTAGTCCTCAAATGTCTGTTATGTTACATGTGTTTATATACCTGTGTCTTATCTACTTCGCTAGTCCTCAAATGTCTGTTATGTTACATGTGTTTATATACCTGTGTCTTATCTACTTCGCTAGTCCTCAAATGTCTGTTATGTTACATGTGTTTATATGCCTGTGTCTTATCTACGTCGCTAGTCCTCAGATGTCTATTATATTACATGTGTTTACATCCCTGTGTCTTACCTACTTCACTAGTCTTCAAATGTCTGTTATGTTACATGTATATTGATGACATGTCAATTATTGTATGATCCAAATTTCGTAGAAAAATATTCTATTTAAATTGTACTCAAGAGGTGACGGTTAAGTGAAATTACTCAAACCTGGTGATTTATGTCTTACAGTGGTCGTTGGGTGTTTCTCTTAACTCAGTGAATTTGATAACGACCCAGCACTTTTTGCCACAATGTCACTCCATTTATAACATCTCAGCTGTTAGTCCCCTACCAGTCCAATCAGAGAGAACAATAGTTCTGTCTGTCTGTCAGCCTGCCTGCCTGCCTGCCTGCCTGCCTGCCTGCCTGCCTGGACGGTCGGTCTAGGATCGATCCCCATCCGTGGACCCATTGGGCTATTTCTCGTTCCAGCCAGTGCTCAACAACTGGTGTAACAAAGGCTGTAGCATGTACAGTACTATCCTGTCTGTGGGATGGAGCATATAAAAGATCCCTTGCTGCTAATTGAAAAGAGTAGCCCATGCAGTGGCAACAGCGGGTTTCCGCTCTCAATATCTGTGTAGTCCTTAACCGTATGTCTGATGCCATATAACCGTAAATAAAATGTTTTAAGTGTGTCGTTAAATAAAACATTACCTTCCTTCTATACTACTGTTTGCACTTAAAGTTAAATCCCCAACTGCCCCGTCTACTAATTACATCTAAAATGCCCCTCCTGCAATGCCAATCACATCTAATTGTGACCTGTCTTTCCACCCTATTACTTTCATCTTAAGTTGCCCTCCATACTCTACTAAATTCCACCATCAATCCCTACATTTTTTTTCTCTCTTCTATATAAGACTTGTAATGGCACCACTTACTGGCTTACCTGGCGTATCAAGTGTATTTGATGTTGTAATTGCTCTCTGAGCTGTTTGCTGTGTGCCGCCACACCGCTGCCGTAGAACACAGGATGGCATTGTGATGGCGATGTGGCTGTGGTGTGTGTCATGGGCTGAGAATGTTGGTGTTCGTCTTACGTCTGGAGATGATGGTCCGTCGGTCAACAGAGGCTGGAGACAGTTCAACATTAGCCAATTGTCGCTCATTTAGTCATTGATTCGAAGTAATTAACAACACGTTCGCCTGTTTTCACAGTCAACATGGATACATAAGATACATAAGTAAATGTGAGGTTGCCATGACAGTTGGGCTAGCTTGTGTGGATATAGTTAGAAAGATTGACATACCGTATATTAAAGTGTTTTAGTGATGGTCTATATTCATTAGACAAAATATGTACTGTATAACCCCCATTGATTCTTAATAATAAAAGCCATATCTGTTTTCCTTTTTAAAAAATTATTTTATGAAAAATCATGTTTAAAATAACAAATAAAAATGAATACTACATAGGTATCAAAAGTGGAGAAGGGTGATGAACATAACCACCGCCCCCTCCCCCCATTCTGATGTTGAAGTCATGATAGGTCGCCCTTCCCCCTCTCCAATTAAAAGGTGAATTACTGAGTCTTTCCCCCACCTCCAATTGCTGATATCTTCCAACTCCTATTTACTTGGGGCAGACGTAACCCAGTGGTGAAGCGTTCACTTGATGCATGGTTGGTCCAGGATTGATCCCCATCGGTAGACCTATTGGGCTATTTCTCGTTCCAGCCAGTGCTCCACAACTGGTATAATATGTATTATCCTGTCTGTGGGATGGTGCATATAAATGATCCCTTGCTGCTAATCGAAAAGAGTGGCCCATGAAGTGGCGACAGTGGGTTTTCTCTCTCAGTATCTGTGTGGTCCTTAACCTTATGTCTGATGCCATATAACCGTAAATAAAATGTGTTGAGTGTGTTGTTAAATAAAACATTCCTTCCTATTTACTCAGTGAACTGTTATACACAGGTTACAGCTACATTGGAAAAAAAATGAATGGCATAATTATTTTATTTATTTTTATTGTTGTATTTCAGAATACATAGGTACATGTACATGTATTTATATATTTATAATTTTTAATATAATTCTGCTAATAGTGGTCAAATATGTGAAAGCCCTGACTACCTTTTATTTTAATCTTGATATTTTTTGCTTCAGAAATATTCTTATTGCGATATGTAGGGATTGGACTTAGGATGGTCTTTAAAGTCAGCTGAGTAATGCAATTGCTGACATATTTGATCAATTCCTAGCATATTTTGATGGAATAAATATTGCTTAAACAATTAAATATTGTTTCCAGATGAGACATTGTAGTTCACCAAGTACCGTGGTACAAGCAGCTCATTCAAATGGAATAAAACATGCTTGTATTGTGACCACCCCATGAAATTGCTGTACTCTATTAAATATGGTTTCCATACAAATTGTAAATGTAAACAGAAATGGTAGAAGAGAAGCCAAAATTAATGCCATATTGAATAGTGATATTAAAATTTGTAAGTGATTTAAGGTGAACAATCTGAAAAAGCTGGCTTATGCCTAGACAGTTGTGAGTCACAAGTAATCAAATGTTAGACACCAAAAAAAAAAAAGTTAAATTTTTTTTTAATGACATCACTACAGCATATTGATTTATATTCTCATCCGCTACTGGATGTCAAATATTTGATAATTCTAACATGTAATTTTAGAGGAAAGCTGATACATTTTTTTCATTAGTAGCAAGGGATCTTTTATTTGTACTTTCCCACAGCCTGTGATTTACCAGTCATGGGGAACTGCATGATTGGGATGAAATACCCAGTCAGATAATGGGTCCACCAAGTGGTCAATCCTTCGACTGACACACCTTGGAGTGCTCTACTCATTGAGCTAGATCCTGCCCCAAATAGTCCTAGTTAAAATTTAAAATGTGTTCTGAGGAGTCTTAATACAAATATTCCTTCCTTTTCTTTCTAGTTTTCTTCTTTTCTTTCCCCTCCCTTCCCTTTATGAACAACCCAGATAGCTAACAGATGTGTTCATCACAGTTTGTGAACTACATGTATATTGGGTATGAGAAGTTTTACAGTAATACAATAGTATAGATAAAAGTATATCGAATTTCAACACATCATTTACTGAAACCACAACCTCCCACATGCCATTTTGAAGCTCTTCCACCAAGCATGTTGAAATACATGTAATACAACATATCAAGATGCAGTTTGTTAACAGTTTCAGTTCAGATCCAATTCACATTATTGTACGAAACACTCATGACATGTACTTGGTAGATGTAAAAAAAAAACCAACAACATGAAACTACGGGTAAATGGCAATACATAATTAAGACTATAAGTGTACAGATGGGTCATGAGAGTAAACCGCAATACATCATTAAGTGTACAGATTGGGCTTGTGTGACTGTGGGCAAACAGGAACATGGAGAGATTTGCTTTAATCATTCAACTTGTGGGTGGAGTAGCATGCCTGTGACCTTGATTTGTGACAGTTCGTTTAGTGATATAATATTTGACTTGGCCATTCTTATGATGTAAATAAAATCCTCTGTGTTTACTCTGTGGAAAGAGCGTGTTACATAATGCTCCTCGTTACACGCTAGTTAAAATGGCGGCTCAACAAAGTGGAAGCTATTCAAGTTTATCAGGTATTACATGTTTTTTAAGTTTGTATACTTGCGTCAGAATGCATTTGATGATGTTCAACTTGTTGATAATATGCTGAAAAGAAGGGGGTGGGGGGTGGGGGGAATATTTGTGGTGACATTGCAGCACATTGTTTAATCAGTGGCTGAGTTTTGAAAGATGGTAACTGTTTCTGTGGTGACACCCCAGCACATTGTTTAATCAGTGGCTGATTTTTGAAAGATGGTAACTGTTTCTGTGGTGACACCCCAGCACATTGTTTAGTCAGTGGCTGATTTTTGAAAGATGGTAACTGTTTCTGTGGTGACACCCCAGCACATTGTTTAGTCAGTGGCTGATTTTTGAAAGATGGTAACTGTTTCTGTGGTGACACCCCAGCACATTGTTTAGTCAGTGGCTGATTTTTGAAAGATGGTAACTGTTTCTGTGGTGACACCCCAGCACATTGTTTAGTCAGTGGCTGATTTTTGAAAGATGGTCAATGTTTTTGTGCATGAGGTATCTGTATATGATGATTTTGTTTTGCATGAAATGCATTTTGAACTACAATGTATTACAAACACCCAGGCAACCAGAAGCACATGGAATTTCCCATAATTAATGATCTAAGCAAGGAGTAAGTCAGTGGTAAAAATGCTTTAAGGCTTTTATAAATTACCGGCCTCGGTAGCATCATGGTTAGGTACAGGCTGGTAGGTACTGGGTTCAGATCCCAGTCGAGGCATGGGATTTTTAATCCAGATACCGACTCCAAACCCTGAGTGAGTGCTCCGCAATGCTCAATGTGTAGGTGTAAACCACTTGCACCGACCAGTGATCCATAGCTGGTTCAACAAAGGCCATGGTTTGTGCTATCCTGCCTGTGGGAAGTGCAAATAAAAGATCCCTTGCTGCTAATTGGAAAGAGTAGCCCATGTAGTGGCGAAAATGGATTTCCTCTCAAAATCTGTGTGGTCCTTAATGATATGTCTGACACCATACAACTGTAAATTAAATGTGTTGAGTGCATCATTAAATAAAACATTTCTTTCTTTCTTTTTTTATAAATTAAATGGTAGATTCTCATTAAAAATAAATTTCGAAACTGGGCGATGGGTGGGGGAAAAAAATCATTGCAATAAAAGTACCACATGTTGAGAAAAAAGGAGTTTTTTGCCAATTTGAAAAAGGAGAGTACTAAAAATTAAATTACACTGCCTAAAAACTAGTCTTTATAAGTGTCTTATTTAATGTCTATATTATACTGTGATTAAAAATATGGGAGAAACAGTAAAGTAAAACACTTCTTAAAATAGAGGGCGAGACGTAGCTCAGTGGTAAAGCACTTGCTTGATGCACGGTCAGTTTGGGATCGATTCTCGTCAGTGGACTCATTGGGCTATTTCTCACTCCAACCAGTATACCATGACTAGTACATCAAGTACTGTGGTATGTGCTATCCTGTCTATGGATGGTGCATATAAAAGATCCCTTGCTGCTAATCGAAAAGAGTAGTCCATGAAGTGGTGACAGCGGGTTTCCTCCCTCAATATATCTGTGTGGTCCTTAACCATATGTCTGACGCCATATAACCGTAAATAAAATGTGTTGAGTGTGTTGTTAAATAAACCATTTTCTTTCCTTTCCACTTCTTAAAAGTGTGTCAGTTGAAATGATTTCAGCACTGTAGAGTGTTTCATTTGACAGTGACAATGGAGCTGATTGAAGCTGGTCTATTTAAAACACCCAGTGGTGTTCTTGCTGTGTACACCTGGGTGTATGTCAATGTTGCTTTTCGCGGTATACCTGTTGGATCGAGGTGTCAATGTGTTGCTCTCAGTCAATCGGGGGACAGTTGTTTTCCCCCGCTTTGTTTGTCAGTGTTCCGTCAATGCTGATAGACAGCCAAGAGGAGTAAAGACACAAACTTTGACACTATTTTTCTTTATTTGTCCGCTGTTTTCCTGATCTGTCTGTTGTATGTACATGACAGGTTAAGACAGACACAGTTGTGACACGAGGAATAGACTACTATCTACTAGCAATGGTAACAATGTATGGCAAGAGTTGAAACGAAAAGAAAGAACAAAAAAAGTAATGCCATCATCACTGTGTGAATTTGCATATCTCATTGAGTAAAGCTGAAATTAATTGTAAATATTTTAATCATTTGATAGTGGGAAATAAATAAAATACCTCACTCATTTTTGCTCAATAACATTTTTTTTATGAAACTTGTGAACTTCCAATGGTATCTGACCATATCTAAGGTCAGATACTAACATGGGAAATTCACTTGTTTTGTAAAATTATATCTTGTGAAAACTTGTATGTCTTATTGATCATGAAATCAAACTAAGTATTTTGCAGCTTTATTAAGCAATGAAGTCTGTCTGTCCCATCCGTCCATCCATCCATCCATCCATCGAAATATTTAATAATTATTTTTGTATTATTTTTTTTTATTTTTTTTTTATCCCACTGCCCCCTTTCGTTTCTCTCCTTTGAATTCCATCTCATTTCTTTCCAATCTGGCAATTCTTCCTATCTTTCAACTTCTTTTGCTGTCCACCTCCACATCCTAGTCCTTGTCTCTCCAACTGTGACAGGTGCTTGTCTCTTGTGGCTATCAGTGCCACACACCTGCCATTCCCCATCAGCTTTTAGTTGTGGGCTTAGTCAAATGTAATTGAATGCACTGGGATGTGTGTATTTATAAAGCAATTTGCTACTCCTACCAATATAGCAGCACTAGTTGGAAAAGCGAAAAAACTCCAAAACACCCTGAGTCCATATATTTCAGGCGAGCACACTACCACTGAACTACATCCCAACCCCTATTTTTCAGGGTTCCATTTTACGAAGCGATCTTAATGGTAAGAGCAACTTAAGTGTGTAGCTACCTTATGCCCTTAGGTGATTTTAGCTTTAAGTTCACTTCATAAAACAGGGCCCAGGACTGAAAGATTACGTGGACATCACTATAGTTCTTCCCACAGGGAACACCTTTTTCCATATTAGGGAATTTACTACAAGCTATTTGTTTCTGAACCGATTGTTTTCTAAATTGGACACAAAAAATAGCCCTTTTTTTGTCATTTCCAAAATACTTTTACATCAAACCAAATTGAAATTATTTACAAAAATATTTTTGTAGTAAGGTGGGACAGACTATATAGATACATGATTTACAGTGTACCTCACGTGATGTTTAAGTATTGATAGCTTGTCTATATGTGTCAAGTAGCTGTAATCTGACGACTTGTTAACTGGACAGAACACTTCTTGGTGTTTAAGTCAGGTATACATGTTGCTAAATACAGCAACGTCCCATCATAGTAGACATAAAGATTAAATATAGAAAGACATATTTGATGTTACCTCATGCTCTGTATGTTTGTTATACTTGGTGTATAAGTATCAAATACAGTTCTGATATATGGCTCTTTCTTATTAGATTTTTAAAATTCCACCCTCAAGATGTTTTATGTCTACATTTGATTTATGTGATATGTGCTGTTCTTGCTGCTAATGGAAAGTAGCTGCCAATGTGGTGGAGTGTTACCAATTCATTCATTTCTTTTCACTTTTTTACAGTGATGTTTAACAGTGATGTTTAACAGGCAAATCATGTATACGTAGATAGAAATAAATGTACAACAATAAATGAAATATCAATCATTCGTTTGTCAACAAGTAACAAAGCAATTCTGTAAGCAATTTATAATTACACAGTCACGCCATCTCCTAAGCACATATATACACACCTTTTGAAATTTGTAAACATTGATTACAGGTAAACTAAACATATCCACGTACAATTGTCAACAGTACATCCTCAATAACAGTGGGTTCTTTTCCTGGATTCTATGCTAAATGTGTCAAATATTCCCCGTGTGTCCACACTGCGTCACTTCTTTGACGGGCGGATTCCACGGTAGGTAGATACAATAGTCCACATAGCGGCAGGTTTTAGTATTTTGCCCACGGTGGGGTTCTCGTGTGTGTGATGGCAGCCGAGGTATTTTGTTATTTCGTTAGTGTTTGGAGAGGTGGAGTACTCGGTGGTTTTTCTCTCACTGGACTCATCATCAAGTAGAGAGCACCGGTGCAATCGAAGAAAGGAATGTATAACTGTTATGATGAAAAAAAGGAATAGGTGATGACACCCCAGCACATTAATCAGCACAACCAGTGTGGTGGAAGAAATTAATGTGAAATAACACCCCAGCACGTTAATCAGAGTAATTTGTGGTGGAAGAAAGGAATGTGTAGCAACACCCCAGCACATTAACCAGGGTAACCAGTGTGGTGGAAGAAAGGAATGTGAAATAACACCCCAGCACATTAATCTGAGTAATTTGTGGTGGAAGAAAGGAATGTGTAACAACACCCCAGAACATTAATCTGAGTAATTTGTGGTGGAAGAAAGGAATGTGTAACAACACCCCAGCACATTAATCTGAGTAATTTGTGGTGGAAGAAAGGAATGTGAAATAACACCCCAGCACATTAATCTGAGTAATTTGTGGTGGAAGAAAGGAATGTGTAACAACACCCCAGAACATTAATCTGGGTAACCAGTGTAGTGGAAGAAAATATTGTGTGATTACACCCCAGTACATTAATCTGGTTAACTAGTGCAGTGATAGAAACATGGGCAGGGGAGGCAGTCGGTGGGGGATTGGGGGGGGGGGGGGTGCCGTTTGCCCCTCCAACATTAGAAAGTTAATTAATAATATATTAGTGTCTCCTCCATCTGCTGGCATCTTGCACTGTCTATGACAAAAATTGGTTACTGTGTGCATATACTTGAGATCAAATAACAGCTATATCAACAGTCTGTACAATAGTGCACATTTTCCAAAGTTCAACGTTTGTTCAATCTCCACCAGGAGAGGCAAGCGATGACTAGCACTCCACTTCTCACTCACGTGGAAAGGCTTAGGCACACTGTGTATATACTTAGCCTTGTAATAACATGTCTAATATGTTTTACTTGAAGTTTAACTTGTACTTCTTTCAGTATTACAAATTTAAAAAAAACAAAACAAGAAATACAACAAAACAAATACATGAATTAAAACCTTTGCCATTTTGCATGTACAGTTAAATCCTGTTGGCTTAAATTTTACCCCGTCGGTGCTCGAACAAGAGTTCATCCCACCGGGTAGTTCAACCTAACCATTCGGTCAGTAACATGTAAATGTAACTTGGGACTTCATTTTTGGTTCAGGTATTGCAGTGTATTCAACCTTTCTGAGTTTGACCCAATGGGATTCTACTCTATTTAGTAAATAGTTGATGACTCACACATTGCATATAAAATTAATAAGGAGATTGGTTGCTTGCTTATCACCATTTCAAGTGAGTGATCTTCAGCTTGCCTCGACTTCAGTGATGGCGAAAACTGTTTTATCATTTGTTCCTAGCTACTTACTCGGTTCCACCCTCCCAGAATTTGTGTTACCATGTATTGTAAAAATGTGTCATCATTCTGCACTGGTGATATTGTTATTCTGCTATTTTGTCACTTGTTCGTATGTCGGTGACACTATTTACATAATATTATGTATCTCCCATATGTGAATGGAAATCTACTTGTTATATGTTGTGAACTTCCTGCTGTATTCACGTAGCAGTTTAGGCAGTTGGAACATTTCTGTCGTTTAGTAGTTTTGTTTGCGTCCAAGGTAAAAACAACATTTTTATTACATTTTTCAGTGGTATGTTCGTTGTTTCATATATTTTTTAATCATAAGAATTTGGCAGTAATATTCCATTTGAATCGTAGAAACAAAACCCCACATTTTTAATGCCAGAATATGTTGTTTTATTTTAATTGAATGTCAGTATGCAACAAATACTAAACATAATTATATTTACACCCAAGTAGTGTTATATTTTCTCACCCTGGATCACAATACCTATAAAGACTGAGTAGGTACAGACGTAGCATGTACATTAACAATACTGTGGATGCTTGATTTGTCTGTTGTAATGAAACTTCCTAATTTGACTTGTTCATTCTAGTTATCCTGATGTATTGGTTTTTCAATTATTTCAGGGGTTTTCAGTGAATGAGTAAATGAAATATTTAGCCAGTGCACCACAACTGGAATGTCAAAGTCCATGGTAGGAGCTATCCTGTCTGTTGGATGGTGCACATAACAGATCCCTTGCTACTAATGGAAAAATGTAGCGGGTTTCCTCTAAGACTATATATCAGAATAACCAAATGTTTGACATCCAATAGCCGATGATTAATAAATCATTGTGCTCTAGTGGTGTTGTTAAACAAAATAAACTTTATTTATTTACTTGCTATTGTTTTGTTTTTCAATAATGTTTGTCATTTGTAATACAAATACCATTTGACATTAGGTATTCTAAAAAAAACAAATTGTCTAATTTGGCATGTTTTTATTATGCACTTGATACATTAAGGTCAACAAAAACTGAAATTTTGAACAAGTTACAAGAAATATTTAGAAAAAATTAAACGGTATCTTCCTGGTCTGATTAAGACAGATTTTGTATCTTTCATGTATATATGGACTTATTCAACTTCAAACGATCACGATCTCACACGCTTATCCGGAAACTTTTGCTGCTTAATAATGTCAGACATACATTTAAATATTAAAATTTTGTGACAGAAATCTTACATCAATAAAAATACAAATACTTATGTAGAAAAAGGGTGAGTCTGAAACATCTTCGTGAACTGGTAAAGGAAAATGTTCACAGATGTCTCCAGCTATTGGGTTTCATCTCTTTAACAAATCCATCTTGCCCCGCCAAGACTCTTCAAACACTGTCCCCTTACAAAAGGGTACGTCAACAATAAAGGCAGCAAAAGTAGGTTAATATTGCTTTTGAGTGTGGTGTTTGTATGACAAGTGATGCATAAATAGCACTTTGTCAGCTTCATCAAATACACATACAGTTGCCAGTTTTGTCGTACCTGCGTCTATAGGACTGAAGGATAATACAAGGGCATAATCTTCTCTTGTCCTCTGTTGACATCTTCTAGCCATTGTCCATGGTTTTTCATCCAGTCTGCTGTGCTGGGGTCTCAATTGATCATGTTATATGGTAGATGAGCAGCCAAGGTTACAGGGAAGAAAGGAATGTTTTTTAACAACACCCCAGCACAATGTTGCCATTTTCGAAGTACAGTATCTTCACATAAGTGGAAACTTTGAAATTTTATATTTAAATACAATTAATTGTTGAAGTACAAAAACACTATTATTTGACTGACTGTGCATGAATTATGGGTTTTGTGTGTGTGTGTGTGTGGGGGGGGGGGGGGTCCTTAAAATATTAAGCACTTAAAGCAAACAGGTGGGGTGGGATTTGGGGGAAGGGCTATTTTTTTATTAGGCCTATTTAAAAAAAAAAAAATTTAAAGCTAAGGATTTTTATTAAAACAAAAAATATATCAGCTTAATAATAAAATATAAAGCAAATTCAAGTTGGGTTTTTTCTTTCAAAAAAAAAAAAAGGAAAAGGTTTTTAAAACATATGTTTCCATATTTGTATGTAACAGAAAGGTCAAGTTGGTGTAGACAGTCTGTACAGGGAACACAGTTTGGCATTTTACCAACCTCCATGCTGTGTAATTTATTTTATGACAAAAGTCACTTGTGACTGGGTACCCTGTCTGCCCACAGACATTGTGTTAAGTAATTACAGTTACATGTTGTATAATATAACAAGTAGAGTATCTGTTTGTTTTCAGTACACTTGCATGCAAACTATTTTGACTCGATGACATTTCACATTACTTCTGAGGTCAGACTTGTATGTAGTTACTCACACAGGGAAGTCAAAAAAAAAAAAAGAGAAGGAAATTTTTTGATTAATGACACCTCAGCACATTTTAAACTACTTCAGACACACAGCCTCTAAGACGTCTGATTGCATGATACACGGTCTGTTCTATGGTACTATATTAGATGGAGTTGGTAAAAAATATGGTGGTTTCTTAAGACGAGTGGTTGCTTAATACAGGTTAGTTTGTACTATATTAAATGATTTGGGAGATACATGTAGTATAGTGACATCTTCAGGTAAATGGTTATTTAATAGATGTACCCAACTAAACAGGCTTGACAGACAATGTTCTCAATATATATTATAAATTAAAGGTTCATTTTCAAAGTTGCTAGTGTCATAGTTTGCCATTTTTTATGTTTATTTGTGATACGTAACTGCAAGTTTATCGATAATAAATATAATGTTTGCATAATAAACTCAAGAATATCAAAATTGTAATATGTTGCAGGCACTCTGATTTCACGGAAACAGTCATTTCGGTAGCGTGTCGGTAAAATCATTGAACTGAAATTTCATTTTCCATGATTATTATATCGAGTACAACTATTCAACTAAAATAATATATATCTTAATTGTTTTTTTTTAAAACACAAATCAATCTGATGGTTTCGCATGATCACAAAGCACAGAACCGAAAAAGTGTTTCCCTTGAAATTTGAAATCCTATGGCCTGATATTGCATCTCAGCATAGGCCACTAAACTGCTTTTCACTGAATCTTTGACCATAAAAAGTCTATCATACTGGTGATAAATAGACCAGTGTGTTCTAGTGGTATCTTAACCACTATAATGTGGTCACCCTTATTACAGGGCTAAAAATTCGTGCGAATCTCTGAATCTGATTCGCGCCAGGATTTGCGCAAGAATAAAACATCCTAATCTATTTGGATTCGCGTGAAATATTTCCAAAAATTTATTAAATTGAAAAATCAGTGAGTAAAACATTACCGAATTAAAAAATATATATATATAAAAAAAATAGTCAGGTCATCAAGCTTTAGTTTAAACTGGCTTCAAAAGCGTAGCACACATTCGAATCCGTGCATGTTCGAAACATAGTGGTTTATCGAGACTAGTCTGGCCTGGAGTCAAGCAGTGGTTGGCCCATTTCTATGAACCAAATTGCAAATGAAGAGAACTGATAGGAATATATTTGTTAAATTTTTACATAATAACAATAGACAGTAATTAAGTGTTCCCAAATTTACTAATACACCAAACATTTCTATGTTAGTTCACGGATATTATGTTCCTAACCTTGAATTACCTGCTCTTTTTAATCATTACATGTTTCTGTCGGTTGTAGAAATATGCTTCAGAAATATCCATACAAACATTGAACCAATGCGCAAAATATATCGGCAAAGGTATCCTATGCGCTGTTTATGAATAGGCAATCTTCGAAAAGTAATGGGCTGCATTCAGCTAGACCGAGCAGAAAATTGTCTGCCAGACTGGTTTGTGTGGTTCACGGTAAACCAAATGGCCACATTGGGAACCAATCGAATAGTTTGCGAACGTTAGCGAAATGTTTGCTGGCTGAACTTAGGGCTAGTAAGACACCTAAAAACACTAACTAACTAACAAAACTGTTAGTAAAAAAAACCCCACCAAAACAAACATTATATATATATATTTATTTATATATATATATATATATATATATATATATATATATATATATATTTATTTATATATATGGTAAGGTGGGTTTGTTTTTTTAATCCATATACAGTGAGCAGCATATGACAGAATTCTATATACTAACACTGTTGATAAAGTTCTTGAAATGTTTAAAATCGGAGTATTCACGTAGACTGTTTCCATGGGAATCCGCTTTGATTCTCGTGAAAAAAGCCAACTTTTTAGCTCTTTATTACATTTTCCAACAATATAAATTTCTAAATACATGTAACTGTAAATGAAATTATTTGATTGTAAATTTGTATTGGCATTTAATTCAAGGTATAATCTTTAAATATCATATCAAGAATTAATATGAATATAAAATTTCATAATGCAACTGTGAGACTGCACCTTTAAAATTTGCTTACAGTTCACTCTGCCTTTAAGTTATTCTTGTATTAAAGTTATTTGTTTTGTTCACAGGAAAGGTATGAGCAGTACGGTGAAGAGGGGGTCAAGCCCCCCTCCCGCTGGGGTGGGCAAGAAACACCACCTTGCCCAGAACAATGGCAGCGGCCCCCCTCCTCTCTCATACCCTCGGAGCCCACTGATGATGTCAACATGAATGAGGTGATGGATGAGAAGGTGGAACTGGAGTTCATACAGCCGAATGGAAAAACAAGCCAGATCTCCATAGATTCGAGGTGTGTACACTTTATTATATGTGGTGATCCAAACCGTACTAAGAAAATACCTGCATATTCAAGTCTGTCCAGGATTTTAGTATAAATAGTATATGTTTACAGATGTCTCAACCCTTCAGTGGTTTCTCTTTTGCCTATTTCTAAGAATATCTAAACAATTCTCTCTGTCTTTGTCTCTGTCTCTCTGTCTCTCTGTCTCTGTCTCTCTCTCTCTCTCTCTCTCTCTCTCTCTCTCTCTCTCTCTCTCTCTCTCTCTCTCTCTCTCTCTCTCTCTCTCTCTCTCTTTTTTACACATTAACTGCAAAAATGCTGTGGAGAATAGTTTTCCTTGATATATTTTTTGCAATGGCCATTTTCTTAATTTCCAGGTTTACAATCTCTATATTGCATATATGCTGGTTAATAAATATTGTTTAATCCAGGTATATGTACACATCTTCTGACTAACAGAGTGTAGCATCTCAGTCAGAATATTGTCAGAAATGTTGGGAGTCATTGGTTATGGCTGTTTGTTTAGAGATGAGATTGGGTGTCATCCATTTCGGGGGTCGAACAAAAACCCTCTGCTCAAATAGTGTTTTTTTTCTTGAATATATTTTCTAGGAGATTATGACTCAAACCCCTGAGAAACTTTGCTTGACATAATCTCGATACTCCTGCATAATTTCTTGTCTTGCACATATGCACATATGCACCAGTTCTGTTAGCATTTGACTACTTTACGAAATGTAAAGTAGTCAAATGCTAACAGAACTGGTGCATATGTGCATATGTGCAAGACAAGACCTTATATATATTCAGTCACTTTTGTGTGTCTGATAACTGAACCACATGTCCCTTTACGTGAAGCTAACATGATCTCCACAAAGGAGAAGAAATCAATCGTCACAATACGGACTTGTGATTGGAGTGACAGAAACCACTTGATGTAAAACGTTTCTTTAAGAAGATCAGCTATTATCCACACTAAGACAGAGGAAAGCTGCTTATGTTTCTGAACCACTGACGGGATAATTGTGCTGGCAAAATAAAACTTGATTTCACAAAGTCAGTGGACAATGGCTTGTTAGATCAGTAATATGCCTATAACTGTCTGTATAGGGTAAAAGAGACGGGATGTATCCCAGTGATAAAATGCTTGCTTGATCCACGGGCGATGTAAGATCGATCCCTGTTGGTGGGCCCATTGAGCTATTTCTCGTCCCAGCAAGTGCACAATGACTGGTATATCAAAAACCGTGGTATATGTTGTCCTGTCCATGGGATGGTGCATTTAAAAGATACCTTGCTATTAACTGGAAAAATTTGAAAGGATATTATCAATTGTTTCTATACATGTACAAGTGGGTATGTATTTAGGTGAACGACAGCCTGAAAAATCACCCAGTAGAAAAAACCTATATGTACTAAGTCCATGCCAGAAAAATAAATGTATTTATTCTTTTTTATACATATACATGTATATGGTGGATTTAATTACCATCAAGAATATTTAAATTAAACTTTAGTTTATTTAATTTTTTTAACTCTATTGTAGAAAGTCTTCAGAAAAGACCTAAAAACGAACTTTAAAAAATGTTAGACTAGACAAATGTATTTTCTTTTTTAAATGATTTTTTAAATACATTTTCTGATATAAATTTGATGATAATTAATGATTGCCTCATATATTTGATTAAATAATAATTATAAATTATCAAAATATAGGTGTCTTGTAAATAAGAGTTGTCACCATCTGTTTACAAAGGTTGGAAGAGAAAGGGAAAAAAAAGTTTGTTCAGTGGAACCTCGAGACAGTGGTTAATCAGCGGACAGGATTTAGCTCAGTCAGTTGAGTGCTTGCTTGAGGTGCTTGTGTCAAAGGATAGAACCATCTTGGTGAATTCATTCAACTGATTGTGTTTTTTCTCATTCCAACCAGTGTGCTACAATTGGACACGGCCATGGTATGTGCTTTCCTGTCTGTGGGAAAGTGCATATAAAAGATCCCTTTCTGCGGTGAGAAAATTGTAGCAGGTTTTCTCCGATGACTAGGAGTCATAATTACCAAATGTTTGACATCCAATAGCCAATGATTAATTAATCAATGTGCTCTAGTGGTGTCGTTAAACAAAACAAACTTTATTTATTGAGCATCAGATATGCCTGTTAATATAGTAATTAAAATAGCCTTCTTTAACAGGGAGAAAGAAAGAAATGTTTTATTTAATGATGCACTCAACACATTTTATTCACGGTTATATATGGTTAATGACCACACAGACAAAAGAGAGGAAACCTGCTGTCGCCACATCATGGGCTACTCTTTTCGATTAGCAGCAAGGGTTCTTTTATATACACCATCTCACAGACAGGGTAGTACATACCACAGCCTTTGATATACCAGTCATGGTGCACTGACTGGAACAAGAAATGGCCCAGTGGGCCCATCAGCGGGGATCGATCCCAGGCCGACCACGCATCAAGTGAACGCTATACCACTGGGCTACGTCCTGCCCATTCTTTAACAGGGAGGTGCAATTTCTAATGAGATCTAGCTTAGTTGGCAGAGCACTCGCCCGAGGTACTTACGTCGTAGGGTCAAATCACCTCAGTGGACCCATTGTCTGATTGTATTCCCCCCTATATCCCAACCAGTGCCTCACAACTGGAATATCAAATGCCATGGTATGTGCTGTCCTGTGTGGAAAGTGCATATAAAAGATCGCTTTGCTGTTGGGCTATTTCTCATCCCAGCCAGTGCATAACAACTGGTATATCAAAGGCTGTGGTATGGGCTGTCCTGTCTGTGAGTTGGTGCATATAAACGATCGCTTGCTGCTGATGAAAAAAAATGTAGCAGGTTTTCTCTCGGACTTAGTGTCAAAAATATCAAATGTTTGATTGTAGTAAATCCTTAAAACAAACACAAACAATATTTCTGGTTGGCGTGCAGCAGATCAGAATAGACAGATAGAATAAACAATGGATAATGGGGGCACTGAGGATTATAAGCAGTTAGGAGGGTTTTTTAGGCTTTCTCATAAGATATGCTTGGAACAAAACATTTGAAGAATGTATGGTATTCTATAAAGTTACTATGTCACGGTGCTGTTACATATTAGTTAATATTACACTGAACATAACCCGACATCATCCTGTCACAGAGGGCTCACTTATCTATCTAACAGACCTAGAAGAGTTATGTTTCATGTTGGCCAGGTTAGATAAATCCACCTTTCATATCGGCCAGGTTAGATAAATCTTCCTGTACAACCATAAAACTTACCTAAGTGTTCTGTCTCCATACTGTTCAAGGGGCTTGATGCGCGGTTGGTCTAGGATCGATCCCACGCCGGTGGACCCATTGGGCTATTTCTCGTTACAACCAGTGATCCACAACTGGTATATCAAAGGTTGTGGTATGTGCTATTCTTTCTGTGGGATGGTGCATATAAAAGATCCCTTGCTGCTAATAGAAAAGAGTAGCCCATGAAGTGGCGACGGGGGAGTTTTCTCTGTCAATATCTGTGTGGCCCTTAACCATATGTATTATGCCATATAACTGTAAATAAAATGTGTTGAGCGTGTCGTTAAATAAAACGTTTCCTTCCTTCCATACTGTTCACATTATTAGATCTTTACCTACCAGAAATACATTTTATAACCTCGTTTTTATCAGCTCTTAACTTGGTTGCTATTTAACTCGGGCACTTCATTGTTCACCCTATGTGCTTGTGTTGTAGGATCAAACCCCATGGCAGACTTACTGACTCTTTTCCCCATCCCAACCAGTTCTCCACAACTGGTATATCAAAGGCCATGATATGTGCTGTCGAAATGCATATAAAAGAACCCTTGCTGCTAATGGAAAAATGTAGCAGGTTTCCTCTGATGACTTCATGTCAGAATTATCACTGTTTGACATCCATCAGCTAATGTTTAATAAATCAGTGCACCCCAGTGGTGTAGATGAAACAAACCTCTTTTTTTCCATTTAACTGTCTTTTTATTGAACATTCCATCTAATGCTCCACAATTGGTGTACTAAAGGTCATTTCTTTCATGCTTAATTAAGGTCAGATATATGTGTTACTTTTGCATTTAGGCATCAGTTTGGTTTTTGTCTTTGACTGTGGATGCAGATAATATCAGTAGTGTGACACTCACAGACCCTAGTTTCAACCTGTGAAAATGGACACTTAGTTTGGTTAATCTACAAACCTGTAACACATTTGGATAAAGTTACAATTGAGAGAAAGAAAAGTCCTTGATGATGAAACAGGGAGATACCCTTAGACAGTAGACTTCAGCTCATCTCCATAACAATTACTTCTCATAGGTATGTGCATTTCTAAAAATATGAAAAATTAATTTTGAGGTATTAGAAACAACTCGATGGCCAGAAACTACTTCAGACATATGGACATAGAAAATCTACACAGTATAATCAAAGAAATGTGTCATTTCAATTATCGACACTGTGTTTAAAATCTAGGGTCTGTCACTTAAAGCTTACAATGAGAGTTATGACAGAAATGTGACAAGTGGGATACACTTGTTTTGCTCCTGTCATATAAAATGGCCGACTTCTAAAAAATCCTGCTACTTTCTGTCATAGTTGCTTCAGGACTTTTCGTCCTGTCAGAATGTAGTCTATTTTTACCTTAATACGCCCAGTCTCTTCAACTCTTTAAAACCTGTCCTATAAACAGAACTGGGTTAACGAATGTGGTGATTGTTGGCAAGGTACCTTGATGCCTGTCCATAATACTGCAGTGTCATAATGTGAAGAAAGCCTCCATTTAACCAGTCAGGTTATTCAACAGCTTGTCAAACCGCAGCACTGGACACTGTGTCTATTGTTGGACTGGCAGTTTACACAGGATTACACAAATTCTGTTGAACTTGCCTGCAGAAAGTTTTGATGAGCTGTTTCTTTTTCAAAGATTTTAAGAAATCAAATCAGAAAGTTATATAATGATTGTAGACCTCTCTTCAAAAGCAAGTGACAGTCTTTCGTATAGGTGCATTGGGTTTCTTCTTGTAGTGTTTGTACTAGTCAACACCATGTATGTTTTGTACCGTAAATGAACTAAAATATGATCCAACTAATGATTTGTGGCATCAGATTTAGACACAGCTAGTAGGCCTACTTACCAACCTCTTGGTTGGCGAAATTGACAGTTTCAACATAAAATAGGTTAGGTCTAGAAATCTATTAAATATGTTACACGATGAAATTATAAATTACTTATTAACTCTAATTTATTTGCTTTACATGCTGTAGTTAAAATAATTAGATACATAATTTCACTCTCTTCATGAGTTATAAAGATATAAGATATTAACGTGCCATAACCACATATATTAATAAAGTAACACTGCTTTATGACATCATAAGGCTCGGTCCACGATGTCATTCGAGCACAGACACAAAGAGGTTAACAAATTTGTGATGTTTGCAATTGAGGATATGTAAGAAATAGAATACAATATATACTACATTCGTGTCCATTAGATAACGTGTATCTTACAACTTAATTAAAAAAGTATCAAACTCACTTTCGCTCATTAGATACATTTTGAAACAACTCATAAGATATATGGTATCTATAACGGCCACACTTGTTATGCTATAAATGAGTGTAATATTTTATGAAAACAAGTTTAAACATTTTATCGGGCACAAAATCATCTCTCTTGACCATTGAGAGAGTGTATATTAGTAACATAACATTTATTATTGTAGGCTAGCAAGATGAATGGGTTGATAAATCTTGTGTGAGAACACAGGACATAAAGATATCACTTGAAGTCATTTGATGTCCAGAGAATGGTGCGCTTTTATAGTCATTATCACTGTTTATATCTGGTAACTGTAGGGTCATTGTCACCCATTATACTACCTGCAGGTACCAGGGGTGAAGGTCGATGGTGTTGACTGAGGTCTAGATGTTGATGGCAATCGGTATAAATCACGCTGGTGAGCCAGTCTATAATCGTGAATATTTTGTGTTTTCATTTGTTTGTTTTGTTTGATGACACCATCGGAGCAGGGGACAGGATGTAGCCCAGTGGTAAAGTGCCTGCCTGGTGCGCGGTCGGTCTAGGATCGATCCCCGTCGGTGGTCCCATTGGGCTATGTCTTGTTTCAGCCAGTGCACCACAACTGGTATATCAAAGGCTGTGGTATGTGCTATCCTGTCTGTATGATGATGCATATAAAAGATCTCTTGCTACTAATGGAAAAATGTAGCGGGTTTCCTCTCTAAGGCTATATGTCCAAATTACCAAATGTTTGACATCCAATAGCCAGTGATTAACAAATCAATGTGCTCTAGAGGTGTCATTAAACAAAACAAACTTCCATCAGAGCAGGACCCATATTCACAAAAAGGTGTAAATTTACGTCTACGACTAGCACTTACGTCTGCCGTAGATTTATGTTTACGTGCAAGAAGCACCTTATTCTCAAAGACGGTCGTAAATATAAACGTAACTTAGTTGGACGTAAACCTACGATTTAACACTCTCACCGGAGAAAAATGTGCAAAACGCAATTTCGTTTGTCGTCTGCTAACAATAACATCGCGAACGGCGAACCATGACATTTTAGTATTGATGAGGATCCGCGTTTTGGCACGAACTAGAGGACATTTCTTAAAAAGGAAAAGATAACTCAGAAGAAATTGGCTGAGTTGAAAAAATCTGTTCGATCACCAACAAAAATATGTTCAATCCGTGGGCGTTCGCCATTGCAAACTGCTTCAATTATTGGAAATGCTGCCAGTTTCTGTAAATAATAGTAAATAATGGCGATAGTGATTGATTTATAATATATACATGACTTACGTGCAGCTTTAGTTGTAACCGGAGGCACTCTTATATTTACGTCCAACTTTACACGTAACTTACGTTTACGTTGTTTCGTGAATAGCTCTTCAGTCGTAGATTTACGTTTACGTGTAAAACTAGGCTTACGATGTTTTGTGAATATTGGTCCAGATAGGTTAAATAATCATTGGCTATTGGATGTCAAACACTGCATAATTTAACACACATAAGTCAAGAGTGGCAATGGATCTTTTATATGCACTTTCCCATAGACAGAACGGCATATTTCCATAGCGATAATGTTTGGGATGAGAAAATTCCAACGGGTACACCGAGGGTGGGTCAGGTCAATCCTGTGACCCAAACAGATCAGGTGAGTGTTCTATCATCTGAACTAAACCTCACCTCCTGCTCCTTGTTTGAGTATGTGCTTATCAAAGCAATAGTGGATGACAAACTGATAAATACTGCAACGAAATAGGCTCTTACTGGACACTTTATTTTTGCAGTACATCATATTGGGATCGGCTGTTATCTATGGGGTTGACAAACACATTCATTATGATGCTAGGGACGTATTCTGATATTAAAACCGTTAGTGTGGTAGTACATATTGGAAATAGTTCTTATCTCTAAGGTGACAGACATGTGTATATATCATCTTGTGGAGCATATTGACTTATTAATGATTGGCTATTGAATGTCAAACATTTGGTAATTTTGACTTCTAGTCTTCAGGGGAATTAGCAGCAAGGGATCTTTTATATGCACCATCCCACAGACAGGATAGCACATACCACCACCTTTGATATATCAGTGTTGTGGAATTAGTACAGGGAGGCCCATGTCTGGCAGACACCTGATTACGGAGTATCAAAATATGGCCTCTACACAGGTTGCTGGTTAACAAAGGTCATTTTCAACTGCCGTACATTAGGTAATTTAAGAGAAAAGAAACATTTACTTGTATGACATCTAAGGGGTGGGATATAGCGCAGTGGTAAAGCGTTCGCTTGATGCACTGTCAGTCTAGGATCGATCCCCGTTGGTGGCCCCATTGGGCTATTTCTCTTTCCAGCCAGTGCTCCACAACTGGTGTAACAAAGGCTGTGGTATGTGCTATCCTGTCTGTGGGATGGTGCATATAAAAGATCCCTTGCTGCTAATCGAAAAGAGTAGCCCATGAAGTGGCAACAGCAGGTTTCCTCTCTCATTATCTGTGTGGTCCTTAAGCATATGTCTGACGCCATATAACCGTAAATAAATGGTGTTGAGTGTGTCGTTAAATAAAACATTTCCTTCTTTCCTTCTGACTGGTCACTAAACGAAAGAACAAAATACATAGTTATAGATGGGAATTATTCATCATAAAACGATTGTCAAAATCAAGGAACATGCCATGTGCTTATAGTGATGTCATTAAAAGTTTGTTTTGTTCAACAACTCCACTAGAACACATTGGCTATTGCAACATATAGTCTTAGAGAGGAAATCCACTATACTTTCCCATTAGTAGCAAGGAATCTGTTATATGCACCATCTCACAGACAGAATAGCACAGGTGCACTGGCTGGAACGAGAAATAGCCCAATAGGTCCACCGATATCGATTGATCCTAAAGCAACTGTCATCAAGCGGGCATTTTACCACTGGGCTATGTCCCGCCCCATGTGATGTCGTTAAAGATTCAAGTCTAAACTGTGAAGTTTTACAAGCACAGGCCCAGCAGTTTAAAATTACATGTATGATTATCATAGTGTCACTGAATGCAAATTGATTGACAGAGGATTTAAGTTTAAAATTACATGATTATCATAGTGTCACTGAATGCAAATTGATTGACAGTGGATTTAAGTTTAAAATTACATGTATGATTATCATAGTGTCACTGAATGCAAATTGATTGACAGAGGATTTAAGTTTAAAATTACATGTATGATTATCATAGTGTCACTGAATGCAAATTGATTGACAGTGGATTTAAGTTTAAAATTACATGTATGTGTCATGAATGCAAATTGATTGACATAGTGTCATAGTGTCACTGAATGCAAATTGATTGACAGAGGATTTAAGTTTAAAATTACATGTATGATTATCATAGTGTCACTGAATGCAAATTGATTGACAGTATGATTTAAGTGTCACTGAATGCAAATTGATTGACAGTGGATGTAAAATGATTATCATAGTAGGTCACTGAATGCAAATTGATTGACAGAGGATTTAAGTTTAAAATTACATGTATGATTATCATAGTGTCACTGAATGCAAATTGATTGACAGTGGATTTAAGTTTAAAATTACATGTATGATTATCATAGTGTCACTGAATGCAAATTGATTGACAGAGGATTTAAGTTTAAAATTACATGTATGATTATCATAGTGTCACTGAATGCAAATTGATTGACAGTGGATTTAAGTTTAAAATTACATGTATGATTATCATAGTGTCACTGAATGCAAATTGATTGACAGTGGATTTAAGTTTAAAATTACATGTATGATTATCATAGTGTCACTGAATGCAAATTGATTGACAGGATTTAAGTTTAAAATTACATGTATGATTATCATAGTGTCACTGAATGCAAATTGATTGACAGAGGATTTAAGTTTAAAATTACATGTATGATTATCATAGTGTCACTGAATGCAAATTGATTGACAGTGGATTTAAGTTTAAAATTACATGTATGATTATCATAGTGTCACTGAATGCAAATTGATTGACAGAGGATTTAAGTTTAAAATTACATGTATGATTATCATAGTGTCACTGAATGCAAATTGATTGACAGTGGATTTAAGTTTAAAATTACATGTATGATTATCATAGTGTCACTGAATGCAAATTGATTGACAGTGGATTTAAGTTTCCTATAACATGGTAATGTTATTAATATTTTATTTATTACTGGTCATAATATCTGTGTTGTGAACAATCGATGACAGTATACATAAAACTGTCAGTATCTGTATCAGACAGTGAGATTTAGTCGGTCAGTGACAGAATTATCTTTGACTTGTGTGGGACAGGATTTAGCTCAGTAGGTTGAGTGCTCGCTTGAGGTGCTAGCGTCACAGGACCTTGGTGGATCCATTCATTTGATTGGGATTTTTCCTCGTTCCAACCAAGAAAGTTTGTTTTGTTTAATGACACCACTAGAGCACATTGATTAATTAATCATCGGCTATTGGATGTCAAACATATGGTAATTTTGACAGTCGTAAATATAAAACCTGCTACATTTTATCCATTAGTAGTAAGGGATCTTTTATATGCACCATCCCACAGACAGGATGGTATATACCATGGCCTTTGATATACCATTCATGGTGCACTGGCTGGATTGAGAAATGGCCCAGTGGGCCCACCGATGGGGATTGATCTGAAATCAACCCTGCATCAAGTGATCACTTTACCAATGGGCTACATCCCGCCTGTTAGTTCCAACCAGTGCACCACGACTGAACAAAGTCTGTGGTGTGTGTGTCTGTTAGTTTCAACCAGTGCACCACGACTGAACAAAGGCTGTGGTGTGTGTGCCTGTTAGTTCCAACCAGTGCACCACGACTGAACAAAGGCTGTGGTGTGTGTGTCTGTTAGTTCCAACCAGTGCACCACAACTGAACAAAGGCTGTGGTGTGTGTGTCTGTTAGTTCCAACCAGTGCACCACGACTGAACAAAGGCTGTGGTGTGTGTGTCTGTTAGTTCCAACCAGTGCAAAACGACTGAACAAAGGCTGTGGTGTGTGTGTCTGTTAGTTCCAACCAGTGCACCACGACTGAACAAAGGCTGTGGTGTGTGTGTGTCTGTTAGTTCCAACCAGTGCACCACGACTGAACAAAGGCTGAAGTGTGTGTGTCTGTTAGTTCCAACCAGTGCACCACGACTGAACAAAGGCTGTGGTGTGTGTGCCTGTTAGTTCCAACCAGTGCGCCACGACTGAACAAAGGCTGTGGTGTGTGATTTTCTGTCTTTTGGAAAGTGCATATAAAAGATGCATTAGGAAACATGTAGCAGGTTTCCACTGATGACTACATATCATAATTACCAAATGTTTGACATCCAATAATTGTTGATGATTAATTAATCAATGTGCTCCAGTGGTTTCTTAAACAAAACAACCTTGACCAAACTTTTTATAATTGCACCTTTGATGTTCATCACAGTGAACCGAAAAAGCTTATGGTAGGCAATACATTTAATTTCACAGAATTCATGTTTCATCTTAGTTAAAGCATAAAATGATTGTATTACCATGCAATTGTCATTAGTTTTATGCATCAATGCTAATGCAATTAAACAAACTTATTGTTCACATACAGCTGGATAAACTAACTGTTTCCTATACAGCCTACAGGCTCCAAGAAGTGAAAACTGCTATGAAAAGTGAATACCATGTTGACACTGCTTCAATAATTGGCTTGGTGACATTTGCGTTTTAGCCCTAGTTGTTTAATAGGTCTAAACACAGCTCCTGCTCAAAGTTTATTTTAATGCTTTTATCTTGTGTAACAAAACCAAAATAACCCTTGCTATTCTAATGGAGATTTTCATTTAGTTCACATAAAAACTTAGTTACATGGTGTTTTAATGGTGTGATTTTCATTTAGATCAGATAAAAACTTAGCCGTTTGTTTTAATGGTGATTTTGTTCAGATAAAACTTAACTTTTCTAATGGTGATTTTTATTTAGTTCAAATAAAAACTTATGTTATATACATTTTAATGGTCATTTAGTTCAAATAAAATCTTATGTTACATACATTTTAATGGTCATTTAGTTCAAATAAAATCTTATGTTACATACATTTTAATGGTTATTTAGTTCAAATAAAAACTTATGTGACATACATTTTAATGGTTATTTAGTTCAAATAAAGATAAAGATTTAGTTACCTGTAATTCAATGGTTCACATAAAAACTTACTTGTATCTCTTCTACTGGTGATTCACTTCAAATAATACCGTAGGTAGATCAAAAGCTGATACATATATTCCACATATTAGTGTTTAAGGGTTTTTAACAATTAACATATTCCTGTTCAGTGGAAGATAATTAACTCAACAGAAGGTTACATTGTATTAAAGGTATTGAAACTGCAGTTGGCTACATTGTGTTACAAAGATGTGGGCTAGTTCTGGATCAGCTGCAGGAGGCTGGACTCGGGTAGGCGTGTTCGAAACCGTAGAGGTATATGAGCACGTTAAAACCATGTCTAAGTCTGGGTCGGCAGAAAATTTTGCCAAATTATCTATTAAACTTCAAAAATTACAGACACTCAGTTCTTTTGGATCAAAATATCAATTATTACATGAAATTATTTCGCCAAATGAAAATAAAATTCGCCAGTTGTTTTTGAAATTCGCAATTGACTGGATGAACATTTGTTGGATTTATCAGGAATTCTGGATTTTAAATTTTTTGTACAGTATTTTGGGGTTTTCTGCTATTTGGTCAAAATTGTCCATGTTTTCTGTCCAAAATGTATGATATTATTTTGACAGATACTTTGTATACATTCTACAGGGGGTCACCATTTTAGACCCTTTATGCAACCGTAAGCCTAGGGCCATGCTCAGTACCCAACCATTAATATTAAAATTTGCCATTTTGTTTTTGTAACTCACTTTCATATTTACTATTATAACCTGTAAACCGAAGAACCTATTAAAAGGGAAGGGTGGGATGTAACACAGTGGTAAAGCGCTTGCTTGATATGCAGTCAGTTTGGGTTTGATCCCCGTCGGTGGGCCCATTGGGCTATTTCTCGTTCCAGCCAGTACACCACGACTGGTATATCAAAGGCCGTGGTATGTGCTGTCCTGTCTGGGATGGTGCATATAAAAGATCTCTTGCTACTTATGGGGGAAATTTTTTTTTTAAATGTAACAGGTTTCCTCTCTGACTATTTATAAAAATCACCAAATGTTTGACATCCAGTAATAGCTGATTAATAAATCAATGTGCTCTAGTGATGTCGTTAAACAAAACAAACTATAAAGAAGGCAACTAACTCCCAATCATTTAACCTGGTACAAGTCTGTACTTAGTAACAAGACTTGATTGGTTCAACTTTAACATAGTTTATTGATTCTAAACAAAAACAGAAAAGAAATTGAATTTATGGTTAACACCTCGACATACTTTTTTGTTCAACGACACCCTAGAGCATATTTATTTTATTACTCATTGGCTATTGGACTTCAAATATTTAATAATTTAGCACCAGCATAACCCATAATTCTGATTGAATACAATTAAGTGAAACATCACATACCTACAAGTAAATGTGAATTTAATGCAGGTGATTTTGTGTGAAGGTTATTACATTATGCAGATGTGTGTTTGATGTACTGTCATTGTTATACCTAGGGGCATAACAACAATTCAGCAGTGCATTTTTAACAGGCATTGTCACATTCCTTAATTTATGACATAATGATTTATATTGGCATATATGGTTAAGTGTGTTTTTAAAATTTGTATTCATTCTGATATCTTTAAACTTCCTGCTAAAGAGTAAAACAGTGGTGTTTGTATAAATGATACATCTAAAAGCAATTTTTTTTGTTAAAAGAAGAATTAGTATTTATCACTTTTCATATTAGCATATATGGTTAAGTGTGTTTTTTAAATTTGTATTCATTCTGATATCCTTAAACTTCCTGCTAAAGAGTAAAACAGTGGTGTTTGTATAAATGATACATCTAAAAGCAATTTTTTTTGTTAAAAGAAGAATTAGTATTTATAGATATAAGACAAGTGAGTTTAGATAATTTTCAGGAGACATTTTAGACACAGCAAAAATTTTGTTTAAATGTTTGCACAATCCCAACTTTTTCAGAACTGGTTATTTTGCAGTTGTTTTATAATTTTATATCCACTGTTAGGACCGTTTTCTGTGTTTATGGTTTTGTTAAACAACATAGGCACTGGGCATGTTTGGGTGCCAAAAACGATGCCATACATATGAAAAGTTAAGGTTTGTTTTGTTTAATGACACCACTAGAGTACATTGATTTATTAATTATCTGCTATTGGATGTCAAATATTTGGTAATTTTGACATATAATCTTAACAAAGGAAACCCGTTACAGGGATCTTTTATATGTATTATCTCACACACAAAACAGCACATACCATGACCTTTGATATACCGGTAGTGGTGTACTGGCTGGAATGAGAAATAGCCCAATTTTTTCCACCGATGGGGATTGATCCCAGACTGACCTTGCTCTTTGTGTTTGTCCAGTGAGGATATTGTCCTTAAACATGCAGTGTTTGTTAGACGTTTCACTGTGTTCTGATATAGTTCGACAGATATGTCTATTATCTTCACAATAAATATTACCATTACACTTACCATCTGAGAAAGGTTCACATAACTATGTGTCATATCAAATTTGACAGTAAACAACTTGCTGTTTGCTTTTTAAAAAGTGTATAGAACAGTAATAAATTGCCCCTAGATGTTGCTACTGGAATTTTAAGAATTCTTCATTATGGGTTCAACAAGGAATGCTTCCAGAGGTGAGTTATCTCCCTTACATGGATTGCTGGTACCCGGAAATACATCATAATACACTGTCCATCAATGCTAACATAGATATCATTCAGAGTATATCACAAGTACATACAATGTGAAAAAAAAGGAATGACAGTGCTTTGACTATTAATAAGAAAGGAAATGTTTTATTTTACAATGCACTCAACACATTTTATTTAGGGTTATATGGCATCGGACATATTGTAAAGGACGACACAGATATTGTGAGAGAAAGCCCGCTGTCGCCACTTCATGTGCTACTCTTTTATATTAGCAGCAAGGGATCTTTTATATGCACCATCCCACAGGCAAGATAATACATACCATGACCTTTGTTACACCAGCTGTGGAGCACTGGCTGGAGCGAAAAATAGCCTGAAGGGGATCGATCCCAGACCGACCGCGCATCGAGTGAGTGCTTTACCACTGGGCTACACCCCACTATTAAAGAAAATGCACCTTTAAAATTCACCTCTCTTCATAACATTGCTCTCAAAAGTTTTTTTAAAATTATTTCTGTTACCTGTATTATGTATATATTTCATCAACAGGCATCAAATTTAAGTGGGCTATTCTCATTTCAACTGGCTGTGGTGTGTGCTGTCCTGTCTGTGGGGTGGTGCATATAAAAGATCCTTTGCTACTAATGGAAAAATATCTGATTATTTGTTAAAATCAACAAATGGTCGACATCCAATTTCTGATGATTAATAAATCAATGTGCTCTAGTGGTGTTGTTAAACAAAACAAACAAAGAAATTGTTTACTTATATACTTACTTTAATGCTTATATCCACTTAAGGTTCAAGCGTGCTGTCCTGGGCACATACCTCAGCTATCTGGGCTGTCTGTCCAGAACAGCTATAGTGGGTTAGTGGTCAGTTATTAGTGAGAGAGAAGTTGGTGTAGTGTTTTACAAGTTGTTGTTGAGGCCTTATGTGTAACACCTACCCGATGAGTCATTAAACTCACTCTAGGTGGGAGCAGGTACTGGGATGTGAACCCATTACCTACCAACCTTAAGTCCAATGGCTTAACCATGACACCACCAAGGCCAGTAGACTTGAGTGTCTGCATCACTCACCTTTATTTACCTGAGGTAACGAGCTGCCGGTCCCATTGATTGAACAGTGTTCACCGGTGTATAGCCTTGATTGCATGGTACCTGGCCCAGCACTGCCTGTCAACTGACACCTGCTTTCTGTTAGACTCCACTGCATTCACAACCACTGCCCATTCAGATTAGACTACCACATACTCTGTAATATATCAATGGAACCCAGTATTTACCATTACACCACTAGACTGGCCGACCAGCACCAAAACACACAAGCCTGTCACATTTCTTTGACTGTTACAAGTGGTGTTGAAATGGCCCTGAGCAAGTCTATGTGGTGTGGGACTGTGTTGAGATCATGTGACCAGTGTCTCAGCAGCAGCACACTGTGGTAGTGAACATGCTGAGTGCTGTAGGTGTGCTGTGTCTTGTACTACACACAAACACACAGACAAATCATAGTCTGAGGACAGTGGCTTAGTCGACTCCATGGAGAGATTCCCTCTCACCTGTGTTACACCTGACAGCTAGGCCAGTCGTTCTCTTTGTCTAGCCTTTGCTGCTACCTGCATTATTCTTGTGTGTGTGTGTGTGTGACACACTGTTTATATTCTCAAATTCGATTGAGTTGAGAGAATTGAGTGGACAACATGTTTGGCAGAAAGAAGAAACTTACGTTTTCTGGACCACCGTCGTCATCGTCAGACAAGGTGGGTAACTACAGGTAGATCTACAAGTGTAACTCTACCTGTGACATGTATACCTGTTGTTTGTTTCAGTGTACCTATGTGTGACCTGCGTATTCAGCTGGCCGCACGCTGTAAGGTGAGCCCGTCGGGGTACAGCCTGGCAGTGTTCTCGGACGACACGGGCAAACTGCTGGAGTACAAAGCCAACCAGACAATCGGATCCCTGGAGGGACGCACTGTGCAGCTGGTGCTAAAAAACTCCCACAGTGACAAAACAAAAAAGTTTCAGAAGGAATCCACCAAGGGTGTCCGCCCCTTCGAGGTAGTATTGTGAACACGTTTAGTATTTGAGTTATTGGTATTTTAGTACCATTATATTATTATTATTATTATACATGTATTATTATTATAACTGTTTTGTTTACTCTGTTTACATTGTTGTAGTTCTCTCATGTTTATGTTGTTGCTATGTTATAACGTTGTTGTTTTTTCCCTCACCAGGATTTCATAATTACAGGGTGAAATCAATTACACTGGTGTATATTTATTTGAAGGCAGGTTTTTCTACCACGTGTCGAATAAACGTGATCCAGAAACACATAGTAATTAACAGAATAGCTTGTACATGTACTAACTTGTTTTGTTTTGAAATTTAAACCATATTTATTTCCAGTATTAGGAACAGAATTGGCAGATGGGTGCATGTTAGTACATTAATGTACCTGTAATTAATTTAACTCTTTATATTGAGCTCCAATTAATATGTAATTTAAAAAATAAACATTTAGTGATGCTGTCAATTTGGGTTTATTTGAAAAAAAAGAGGAAAGAATTCCACTCCTCACCCCTACCCCCACCCTCCTATTGGGATATTGAATTTACATGTTGATATTAGATTTAAAATAAAATATGAATATTATGTTGGTATATTCTTGAATGAAACCTAACTATAACTCAGATATTTATAACCTAAAATATTATTTTAATATGTATAGTTGTTAACAGGATAATATGTCAAAGGAACTCTTGCTATGAAAACCACTGCACTATTTGTACTAGCTGAAAGTATGTTAAATATTAATGGATGTTATTAAAAGTAGATAAGTAGAAGTATTGTGATGGTTATATTAATATAGATTAAGTTTATTTCCGTCAATATAGTTTGTCAAACATCTTTTCACTGAATTAGTCTCTGTGGTGCAGTACATGATATTGATAGTCTGATGAAAAGAAATGTTTTATTTAACGACACACTCAACATGTTTTATTTATGGTTACATGGAGTCAGACATACGGTTAATGACCACACAGATATTGAGAGAGGAAACTCTTTTTGATTAGCAGCAAGGTATCTTTTATATGCACCATCCCACAGACAGGGTAGTACATACCACAGCCTTTGATATACCAGTTGTGGTACACTGGCTGGAATGAGAAATAGCCCAATGGGCCCACTAACTGGGTTCGATCCCACATTGATCACGATGGCGCATCAAGCAAGTGCTGTACCACTGGGCTGCGTCCTGCCCCATTGGGCTGCGTCCTGCCCCATTGGGCTGCGTCCTCCACCACTGGGCTGCGTCCTCCCCCACTGGGCTGCGTCCTCCCCACTGGGCTGCGTCCTGCCCCACTGGGCTGCGTCCTCCCCACTGGGCTGCGTCCTGCCCCAGTGGGCTGCGTCCTGCCCCACTGGGCTGCGTCCTGCCCCACTGGGCTGCATCCTCCCCACTGGGCTGCGTCCTGCCCCACTGGGCTGCGTCCTGCCCCACTGGGCTGCGTCCTCCTCCACTGGGCTGCGTCTTGCCCCACTGGGCTGCGTCCTGCCCCACTGGGCTGCATCCTGCCCCAGTTGGCTGGGTCCTCCCCACTGGGCTGCGTCCTGCCCCACTGGGCTGCGTCCTGCCCCACTGGGCTGGGTCCTGCCCCACTGGGCTTCGTCTTGCCCCTGATAGTCTGGTGGATGCCGTATTAAACTGAGATTACATCTGGTACTTTGTTCAGCAAGCAAGGCTAAATGTGGAAATAATCGCATTGGTCTAATACACACCTCTGTGCATTGCAAATATTAGCAAGATTGATAATGTCAAAGAAATTAAGCGCCATGCAGATTTACTTTAATAAAAATGAAGGAAATTAATCATGGTTGGTATTGGCAGGCAAGAAAAAGGTCCACATATGAAGGATTTTCCTTACATTGTAAACTATTTGCCCCCACCCCCTCTGCTTCCAATTGTATATAGTTTTATGTCCAAAGACAACACGTTTCATTCTATCAACACTTACGGTATATTAATTGTTATCCATTTTGTAATCAACAGCAAGACTTCCTTATTCTTTAAAGAATATAACAAATATTTTTATGGTTAGGTTAGGTTATGTTTTAGCACTATGTCGTCAGTAGTGCCGGATATAGAATTCTTTTTGTTATCACACGTGGGGAACAGCTATAGGGAGCAGAGTATTTAAACCCCTGAGTTATAC
Source organism: Gigantopelta aegis (assembly GCF_016097555.1). Taxonomy (NCBI): domain Eukaryota; kingdom Metazoa; phylum Mollusca; class Gastropoda; order Neomphalida; family Peltospiridae; genus Gigantopelta; species Gigantopelta aegis. The sequence continues at coordinate 9,622,002 of NC_054707.1, forward strand.
AAAATATATTCATCTTGAGTTAAAAACAAGTTAAAGTGGCTTTGACCCTTTAAATGAAACAATATATCAAGACCCACCTCTAATAGATGTAAATTTAATACCCTTTTAGTGTGTGTGTATACCGGATTTATAATGTGAGTCATTCTATCAATATATATAGAGCGGGTGGAGGTACATGTATTTCTTGTTTCATTACATGCATGCACTTCTGCAGGTACATAGTACATGAGTAACTGAATGTGTGTATTACACACGTGTGCGTGTGTGTACATACAAGGTATGTGGCAAGTGTCTAGGAACAAAACATCATCCAGGGAACACGTAGTCCGCCATACAGTAGCCGACTAGAGGTGGGGGAGGGGGGATGGAAAGATGGAAAACCCAATATTTTAATGGAGAAGACAGATGTGTGAGAGAAAAAAATAACACCCGACAACAACCCTAAAACAAAACAGAAAGATCACCATAAAATATGACCACTTTATTTATATATACAATTTCAGAAGAATTATATTGAGCCCCACATCTGAAGTAGTAAATTCATAGGATAAGCACAGCGGTAAATTCATAGGATGACCATAGTGCTAAATTCATAGGATAAGCACAGCGGTAAATTCATAGTATAAGCACAGGGGTAAATTCATAGGATAACCACAGCGGTAAATTCATAGGATAAGCACAGCGGTAAATTCATAGTATAAGCACAGCGGTAAATTCATAGGATAAGCACAGCGGTAAATTCATAGGATAAGCACAGCGGTAAATTCATAGGATAAGCACAGCGGTAAATTCATAGGATAACCACAGCGGTAAATTCATAGGATAAGCACAGCGGTAAATTCATAGGATAACCACAGCGGTAAATTCATAGGATAAGCACAGCGGTAAATTCATAGGATCATCACAGTGGTAAATTCATAGGATGACCATAGTGGTAAATTCATAGGATAATCACAGTGGTAAATTCATAGGATGACCATAGTGGTAGATTCATAGGATAAGCACAGCGGTAAATTCATAGGATGACCATAGTGGTAGATTCATAGGATAAGCACAGCGGTAAATTCATAGGATAATCACAGCGGTAAATTCATAGGATGACCATAGTGGTAAATTCATAGGATAATCACAGCGGTAAATTCATAGGATAATCACAGTGGTAAATTCATAGGATGACCATAGTGGTAAATTCATAGGATAATCACAGCGGTAAATTCATAGGATAAGCACAGCGGTAAATTCATAGGATGACCATAGTGGTAAATTCATAGGATAAGCACAGCGGTAAATTCATAGGATAATCACAGCGGTAAATTCATAGGATAATCACAGTGGTAAATTCATAGGATGACCATAGTGGTAAATTCATAGGATAATCACAGCGGTAAATTCATAGGATAAGCACAGCGGTAAATTCATAGGATGACCATAGTGGTAAATTCATAGGATAAGCACAGCGGTAAATTCATAGGATGACCATAGTGGTAAATTCATAGGATAACCACAGTGGTAAATTCATAGGATAACCACAGCGGTAAATTCATAGGATGACCATAGTGGTAAATTCATAGGATAACCACAGCGGTAAATTCATAGGATAACCACAGCGGTAAATTCATAGGATAACCACAGCGGTAAATTCATAGGATGACCATAGTGGTAAATTCATAGGATAACCATAGTGGTAAATTCATAGGATAACCACAGCGGTAAAATCATAGGATAACCATATCGGTAAAATCATAGGATAACCACAGTGGTAAATTCATAGGATAAGCACAGCGGTAAATTCATAGGATAACCACAGCGGTCTGATGTTAGGAACTACATGCTGTAGCCACCACCATTAAGTCACAGATGTCATTATTTTTAACATTTTATAAGTTGGTAACAAAATATATTAAGCAGTGTATTTTACTTGTGACTTGTCCAAGAATTAAATGGTAGGCTTTTGCTTTGGAGAATGTACACTACATGTGGTACCTACATGAATACAAGTAACTTATTGCAATATGTTACATACTTTCTTACGTAATTAGCTTTGTATATTACGTGTATAGCTTCCATTATATAAAATGGAAGGGTTATGTATTGAGTAGTGTTATTTCACATTACGGTAACATCTAAAAGTCTATTAGCATAATAGTCCATAACCTGTAGCTTTTGTACAGATCTTGATATCTGTAATAATTACCTATTTCTAGCACTATCAGCAATGATGTAACAATCAGTAATATGTACATGTACGTTTGTACTAAGTTTGCAGATAACCATGACTTACTAGTAATAGTGTTATTGACAGTAGTGTTACTGTACATATAAGGCTTTTGCAAATTTGGCCTATTCCAATCCGTGAATAGCCAGTCTGTAGTTTGTGTGCTGGGGTGTCATTAAATATTCATTCTGTATAGTGAATGTTTTCAAAATCTAATTTTGTTTTTAATGTCGAAATAGGGGTTGGATGTACATAACTCTGTGGTATAACGCTTGCCTATAAAGAGCAACAGGTCATTCTGTTTCACCTGGTGCTCTATGACTGGGACATCAAAGACCATGGTATCTGCTGCCCTGTCTTTAAGAATTAACAGAGTTCATAGACGTCTACGAAATCCTCATCTTCACAAGCAAAGTGTCCCATTCTGTCCTGATATCCTACATACTCTTTGCAGCTTTTCCAGTATTGGAAGTAATATCTGCTATTGGTTATTGCATTGACAGCCTGGTTATGTTCCTAGTGTAATGCCACTGCTGATCGGTCTCAGTAACTGTAGTTAATAGTTAACAAGAGAGCAGTGTGTCTACCTTCGTAATACTTTGTTCAGTCAAATGTGTTCACATGCAATTGTCAAACAAAAAACTGTGAAAAAAATTATAATAATTTTAGTTTGAATCTAGCATGAATTAAGTGATGTTATTCAAATAAAAAAACATTTATGTTTTGGAAACATGTCATGGCAAACTCACAGGTGGGGGCCATCCTTATTTGTCATACCAAGCAACGTGATTGACCCAACTGAATTGTACTGCATCCAATGAAATTGAAGTACTTCTGACATTGAAAAACCAGGATACATAGGCCAATTTGGATACTTATAGGGTAAAGTCACAGAAAAGCACCGTTGGTTTGTAAAGATGGGGAATCTTGGAAAGTCATAATTAGCAAATGTAATTTTATAGGCCAGAAAAGTCATAGAATTTTGACTTGGATCATGGAAAGTCATGGAATTTTGAGATGTGTCATAAAGCTATGGAAAGTCATGGAAAATGAAAATATATTGATAATGTTGTTTTTGTTTCCGTTAAAATAACACAAGACTGACAATTCATATGTTATCTCATTATGTTGATAATTGAAGAAAATTCTTCAAAATAACAGGCTGGTAGGTACTGGGTTCGGATCCTAGTCGAGGCATGGGATTTTTAATCCAGATACTGACTCCAAACCCTGAGTGAGTGCTCCGCAAGGCTCAATGGGTAGGTGTAAACCACTTGCACCGACCAGTGATCCATAACTGGTTCAACAAAGGCCATGGTTTGTGCTATCCTGCCTGTGGGAAGCGCAAATAAAAGATCCCTTGCTGCTAATCGGAAAGAGTAGCCCATGTAGTGGCGACAGTGGGTTTCCTCCCAAAATCTGTGTGGTCCTTAACCATATGTCTTGACGCCATATAACCGTAAATAAAATGTGTTGAGTGCGTCGTTAAATAAAACATTTCTTTTTTTCCTTCAAAATAATTAAGCAATCATTGATTTTGGTTGATAACAAAGCACACCATGATTAATGTATAACATGCCTCTAAGTGATCCTCCTTGCAGTGTTAGCTGTTTGGTAGATGTCTTTAATTACTGAAAACAGATACACATAGTTTAAAATGTACTTAGTTATTGTTTAAACAAATCATCCTCATTTTGTTTATCTTGATTTTAACCTGGTCTGTGGGATATGGATTAGAGTCATGTGAGTTGGTGGTGTACGTATTTGTGACCAGCCATCAATACATCACTTGTGTTCATCCGTATGGAGACGCTGTCCATCGGGCACAGTGAGCAGGCGGTATTTGAGGTGTAAATACTTAATGTAAATACACAGGTAGGTGTCATGTAGACACACAAGTTCAGTGCATAGCAGAAATACTGTAGGAAGTAGCTCTCCTTTCTGCATGCCTTTGAATACAATGACGAGAGATCATATTGCGCATAAATTGGAATCCTATTCATGTACTTAGAACTTGTTTGACAACAAAATAGCAGATACATGTATTTTTGTGTTGTTCATTCATTCAGTCAGTCAGTCAGTCAGTCATTCAGTCACACAAATTGGTAAATGTATACATGTATAGTCAGTAAAAACAAATATGCTAATATACATCTCTTAATACACAAATAGATGTTGCAACAATGCAATTATTGTTCTTTTTACTAAATAGTTTGTATAAATTAAATACCTTAACACTTTTTGTGCCACAAAATTTCAAGAATTGAAATGGGTGGGTTTTTTTGTGCTTGCCACTTTGTTACTTGAATGACATATTTGTAAAATAACACAGGACATTACTTTCCATAGAAACCTTTTCATTTTCATTCATCTCCAATGCCTGTATCCAATTAAAGTTCAAGCACGCTATCTTGGAGACTGACCTCTGCTCTTTGGACTGTCTGTCCAAACAAAGACACCTAGCTGGGCCCAGTTCCATGAAGTGATAACTACCTTATGTAGTTACGGTTATCTTACTGCTAAGATCACTTCGTGCAGCTGGTCCCAAGATCGATATCAAACCATCATATTATTGTTAGAACATCCTTTTCACTTTTGCAGAGATACGATTTTGAAAATGTTAATAATTTTGTTGTGCAAATTAATGGCTAACATGGAAGATGTTGGTGTAAAAAGAGAAGATGATGTAGTGATTTAGACCCAAAACACACCAGAGATGGGTCTGGGTCTGGTGAATATGGTACTAGTCAAAACAGAAACACATTGAATCTAATACAACAAAACACACCAGAGATGGGTCTGGGTCTGGTGAATATGGTACTAGTCAAAACAGAAACACATTGAATCTAATACAACAAAACACATCAGAGATGGGTCTGGGTCTGGTGAATATGGTACTAGTCAAAACAGAAACACATTGAATCTAATACAACAAAAACACACTGTGTCTGCATGCATGTGCCAGCAAGAACTACCGATCTGACATCAGATGACATAGAATGTGTCATATTTTGATGACACCAGAGTCGCCAGACTCAAAAAGATCCAGAGCCAGCTTTGATGTGTTTTAGGTTTCATTAATTCTGCACTCTGTATTGGAGCCAGTACTGGGATGTGAACCCAATACCTACCGGCCATACACTGATCATCCGATGGCTTAACCACCAGACCTCCGAGGCCAGTTCACACCTCTGTGTTAATGACGTTCATTGTACTGTGCTGTATTGTATGTGGTCAGTCAGCATGGTGGCTCCTTTATGCATGGATCACAACACAACACAAAGAAATGAGGGATCACACCAACACTAATAGAAAAGAATGACTGCAAGCAGAAACCCTCATCTTGGCATGGATAGTTAACTCTGTTACTGACATTCAATCTTACATTACTTACGTTCAGTCTTACATTACTGACATTAAATCTTACATTACTGATGTTCAATCTTACATTACTGACATTCATCTTACATTACTGACATTCATCTTACATTACTGACATTCAATATTATATTACTGGGTGTCAGTCCCACAATATCACATCTTTGTACCTTTACAGCCATTGTGACACTAATGGTGACTGAAACTTGGTCTACTATACCAATTGTTTCCTCCTTTCATTCTGTCAGTGTGTATATAGTAGTATACACCTGTGGCAGTCTACCTGTAGATACCTGGCTGGAACATGTAATGGATACTAGAGTCTGCAGTACTTCTACATGTCAGTAAGTAGCAATTAGATGTGTACGTGTGTGTAGTCAGTAGTAGGGCAGATAGTGGTCAGCTTGGATTATCATTGCCATGTCCCATAACGAATACATGTTATGTCTATATATTTCTGTCCATCTGTCTTGGTAATCAAGGTCAATTTAAAGAGGCTTTTGTTTGTTTTGTTTATTGATATCCGATGAATAATATATTCAATATTGCACAACATATGTAAAAATAGTATTTAAGTATGGCACTTACAATTATGATAATGAACCTTTATAGACAAAATAAAGTGTTTAACAACACCCTCTGCACATTATTAGTGGCTGTTGGGTTAGTAATACAAGGTAATTATACCGGTACCATTCATTATTAATATGAATGAGTTGAAAACAATAGTGTGTTCTGATGTGTCCACCACGATGTTACGAAATGGTTCACTTGATGTTTGACAGTATTCTGATATGATCTGTTATAATACAGGTATTCTGATATGATCTGTTATGATACAGGTAAAATGATATGGGTATTCTGATACAATCTGTGTCAGGATACAGGCTCCAACGTGTATCATTTTCCACCATCGTTGTTGTTATTGTGCATTTAAGCATGAACTCTATTCTTATCCATACCATCAGTGTCTGTGTTCAGGCATTGAGACGCATACCAAGCGATACATAGTGCAGCGTGTCAATATAGAGATTCATTGTAAGCAATACCAATAACTGACTCGATCAAACAGTCATTTTAACACAGTGGAAAGTGTCACAAATCAGTTTATCGATTCCTGTTATATTTATTTTTCTGTTTATATCACTTGAGTTTCGAGCATGCTGTCCTTAAGGCATACATGTAATTTTAATAAACCATAAAGTGGTTGCAACAAAGAGCTGAATCTGAGAAATATCCAACCAGGATGGCCAACAGCACACCTTAGATAATACTTTAGATTACAGCAAAGTCACAATAAATGTTGTGCCCAAAATATGTGCATGTATGTATGTGTATGCCCAAATTAAGTACAGACATGCTGATTTCAAAACATTTCATCTCAAAACCAGTGTTGTTAAGTTTTAATTACAATAAAATATCTTAAAATGTATTTGTGAACATCCACACCTTTTCAGCATCTATTAATAACATTCTTGCACTAAAAAGACCTTGCTGCACTCGGAACAGACAACAAACCTGTTATACCCAAAATAGTGAGATCTAAAACCTTGTAATGTATATGCATGTCCATAAATATCAATTCTTGATATGTCCATAGAGGGAAGAGCTAAGTTTGGCATTCAGAACACTTGGGTTATGCAGATTTTTTGTCTTAGTGTGATAATATGAAGTACAATAAATGACAACATAGCCTAAAAACACAGAAATGGAACATACTATTTCTACTTCTTATGACAGTAGCATGTATTAAAATCCATTTGTTATATTTTCAGTTAGGATTGATCTTTATGAAACAAATGATGTGTTAAAACAATTAGAAATGTGAAAAATAAATGCACTTTTGGTTTCTGCATAATGAATGAATAAAAGAATGAACAAATGAATGAATATATAATGATACCCCAGCACAAAAAATACACATTGGCTACATTGGGTGCCAAACAAAGGTTGTTTCTGCATATAGAGAACATGGATTCTATAAAATCGATGCACACCAGGGACCCAGAACCTGGTAGCGAGCACTCATGGTTTAAGCTGACATGTGCCGGTATAAGCTGATTTGATAAATAAAATCTAGAAATGACAATCTTCATCTCTGTTCAGTGAGGTCATATGCTGATCAACTCTCTTGAACAGAATCCGGGTTCTTGGTGCCCTTGACCTCTACATCCAGTTCATCACAGGATTTCAACTAATCCCATTAAGTCTTAGATGTCCGGATACTGACTTGTTTATGTGATTCTCCAAAACTGAGTTAAAACCATAGTGAATCATAGAAAAACAAGATGAAATTATTGTCACAATTTACTGTCATGAGTAAACTTCTGCAGGCATAGTGAAATTGTTTACATACTTCACTAGCTGTTAGGGGTATAAACTCACTGAGGTAGTGAAATTCATATACATGTATGCACAGCTGTATTAATTTAATTGACTTCCAAATTTTAAAGACATTATTTATTCCTAGTTGTGCATGTACCACACTGATTGTTTCCTCATTGTGGTAAATCTCTGTAACGGCACACTTGTTAAACCCCACCTCTCATTGAGGCAAAGGTACTTATCATGTCATACAGTGTCACTTAGGGGATGATCCAAGTCAGTTTCTGTATAAACTTACTCATGGTATATACATAGCTATTTGCACACTTTTGATGATCCCTTGCTGCCTGTCGTAAAAAGAGTAGCCTATGTGGCGACAGCTGGTTTCCTCTAAAAACAGTGTCAGAATGACCATATGTTTGACGTCCAATAGCCGATGATAAGATAAAAAATCAATGTGCTCTAGCAGCGTCGTTAAATAAAACAAACTTTACTTTACTTTACTTTTGATTGACAATGGATAAGCAGGCACAGCAGAAGCAAGTAGACATTTGGGGGTGGATGGGGGGAGGGAGGTCTGACTGAGATCAAGGGTGCAAAACAAATTTTCTTGGGGGGTTCAGGGATAAGCTTGACCATAAAAGTTTGAAAACTAGAAATTTCTTGCATTCTTTAAGTAAAATTCATCTCTGCCTTAAGATTTACTACCAATAATATTTTTGATTCAGAATTATTGGGGGGAGGGCTAGAGTTCCCCCAGTCCCCCTCCCCTGTTCTGCCTTATTAGACTCTCGTTCTACACACCTATCACTTGTCAATCAAAACCATGAGTAAGTTTATGTAGTTAACTTTAACACATTAAATGCAATTAATGTAAAATATTACACATTACTGAAATAGTTAATTCTGAAACATGTGTTGCAAAGTGAAAACTGAATAACATGTTCTGTTATATTTTATACCAGAAACCAACAGCACAGTTTTGTAGCGGACACAGTGTTACAGACATGTGCTGTTTGTTTTTTGTTTTCTTTTTTATATCAACTCATACATTTGTATTTCTATGCCTGCAGGTGCCACATTTATCAAATAAAACAGTCCTACATAGTGGCACTAAATACTGTTTACATTGTGTTTCAACATGATTATGTTATATATAGTCAAACTTCTAAACAGTCATACATACAGGTAGTAAATACTGTTCACATAGTGTTTTAATGTTATTATGTTACATGACCGCTGGAACTGGGGCGGCAGGGGTGGCAGCTGCCACTCCAATAATTTGCACCAGTTGAGATCGCCATCCAAAGAATTTTACCACTTTGCAAAATTCTATTTGTGTTATAAAATGATCTAGGGCCAAGTCAGTTTTGTCATTATAGATTAATATTAGATTTGTATATAGATCTAAATAATTAATATCCCTATTCAATATGCCTGCCATGATATGCACTTTGTGTAGCTTTCTCTGAAATCATGATACGTACTGATCAACATACTTTTGGTGATGCCCGCAACCAGTGCAACCAGTGAACTTTCATTTTCGACCTTGCGAAGAGTAAAAACATACCTATGTACCAGTATATCGCAGAAAAGGTTAAATCACCTGATGCTTTTGCATGTACACAAGGACAGATTGGACAGCTTGGATATGAAATATGTAGGCAATGCATTTTGCTGTGGTCATGACAAAAGCATGTTCAACTTCTGCAATTTTTTAGTACCAGTAATGCAAAAATAAAAAAAACCACAAATGGCATATCTGATACATCGGAGATGCACCCTCATTAAAAAAAAAAAAAAAAAAAAAAAAAAAAAAAAAAAAACCATGGGTCAAGGAAAGAATTAGCGCCTTCCAGTGGTGTGGCCTGAATGCATTTATAAACTTCCAATAAAGTGTTTTACTGTATAATTTGCATTTCTTTTTATATAAAATAGCAACACATTTTATAACAATCAAATATTATTCATAATGTCCAGAAGCCATTAAAATAGTTTTGTCCAGTATTTACATTTCAAAATTTACCCGGGGGAGCATGCCCCTGGGCACCCCTAGCAAATTTGCGCCACTTCGTGGTCCTCAACATCACTAGTCTGCCACCCCAATGACACAGTCGTTCCGGCGGCCCTGTGTTATATATAGTCAAACTTCTTAAGCAGGCACCTTTCTGGGTTTTTTTTAACTTAATGTCCATCCATATGTACTATATCAGGGTTCGAAATGAGCACTTCTCTGTTTGTCATGCTACGTGAAAATGTGCATGGAGTAGTAAAAAACACTTGAAGAAAACAAACCATTTATTTGGACAAGTGAAAATATTGGCTAAGAAATAGATTTTTAAATGTACTTGTCCAGTGAACTAGTGAACAGTTTTGCTTAATTCTATCAGTTATATACAATTTGATCTGTTATTGTGGTTTTTGTATTATCATTATTTGCCAGTGACATCGGTAACTGACAGTGTCTATATATAGGGTGTTTAAACCTGGAGGATATTTTGAATGACAGTGTGTCGAGTGTTAAACTATAACTGAAAGATGTACATAATGACAGTGTTGTGTATTAAATTATAATACCTTAAAGACATTCAGAATGACAGTGTGTTGCGTGTTAAAGTATAATACCTGAAAGATGTACAGAATGACAATGTGTTGTGTGTTAAACTTTACCTGAAAGACATTCAGAATGATAGTGTGTTGTGTGCTAAATTATACCTGAAAGATGTACCTGTCTGCGTCACAGGTGACCGACTTGTCTGTAAAGCTTGTCTTAACTGAAAGACATCCACTATGAATGTTGTTTGGGAGCAAGCTAGTCTGTAATTCATGGTTCTATGAACATTTTGTACACGTCACATCTAGCAGTGCACCGTATATAAACAGTTGTTGTGGTTAAATTCTTTTATGTTTATATATAGCTTACAGTGAACACATCTGATATAGACATCTGTACAGTTCATTTATTTCTTTAGTTATGATAATAAGATTAAAAATCAAATGGTGTTTGAGTTATGACAGCTGTAGTTAACGTGATGCGTCACAGATTAGTACTGTATGTGATACATATACCCACTGTTTAATGTTTGTACTTGATTCATGCTGCGATTTTATCAGTGTTAACTTTTGTGTTTTTGCTGTGTTAAAGATTTGCATTGTGCGCCGCTCCATTCATCGCAAACTATACTTATAGTTGCATCATGAATGTATGTTAATTTTAATCTTATTTGTGGCACATTTGCATTTGCATACTTAACTTGTATATTTCACAGAACAGTCAGTTTCATTAATGTTTATTTCATTGATGAAGGTAACTTTGGTCACCATGGAGAAGTTCATAAGTTGCCTTTAAATTAACCTCTCACAAGTGTAATTTCACAATATGATAATCAAAATCAGAAAATGTTCTCTCCAAAGTGTGTAAGAACTGTGAACCGCGTTAATATTGCGACATCATGTTTTCGTGAATAAGAACCTTAGCGCATGTTTGCAACGTTTACATTATGCAAATGATCACTGGCATCTGTAAAAAAATAATGCGTGTGAAAATAATGTGTGCATATAAATTTTATGACTTGGGGTTGGACGCGAACGACGCAAAATTAATACGCACGTGATTTTTTCCCGGTTTACAGTAATTACATGAAGTCTTGATTATGAGTTAATTGACCAAAGTTCTTTTTTCACAAACAGTTTTACATGCACTTTAGGTGTTGAGTTTGAAGAAAATGGTTCTTCAGAGTAACACTTTAAAGTTAAAGCCATATGTTAAACAAGTCAGGAACTATAACACACTGTTTGTGGTGTTTCAGATGATCTACTGGTCCATTGTAAGGTTGTCTCACAACCAGAAGACAAGGTTCAGATGCTGCCATGGTAAACTTTGTATTTTCATTCATTATATAAGTGTTGTACTAATGTGTTGTTTGCGGTATTTCAGATGACTCACCGGTTCACAGTAAACCTGCCTCACAACCAGAAGACGGTGGTTCGAATCAGCCCGTCGATGACCCTGGAGCAGCTCCACATGAAGGTGTGCCAGGACAAGAATTTCGAACCATCTCGCTACACGTTCCAACACGCGGCCAACCCACAGACCAGTCTGTCGGCCAAAATGACCATCGCTGATCTGCAGTGTCAGGAAATAAACTTTGTACCCATTGGTATGTTTCGGTCTTTTACCCTAGAGTACATTAACTATTGATGTAAGACTAGGATCCATTGGGGCTATTTCTCGTTCCAGCCAGTGCTCCACAACTGGTGTAACAAAGGCCATGGTATGTACTATCCTGTCTGTGGGATGGTGCATATAAAAGATCCCTTGCTGCTAATTGAAAAGGGTAGCCCATGAAGTGGCGACAGTGGGTTCCCTCCCCCAATATCTGTGTAGTCCTTAACCATATGTCTGGCGCCATATAACAGTAAATAAAATGTGTTGAGTGCGTCGTTAAATAAAACATTTCCTTGCTTGCAGTGTACATAGAATATCAATCTGAGTGTTTTGTGTGCATGAAATGATCACAAATTACTTGAGAAGCATCGGCCACAAATCAAAACCAGGTGGTTAATTAATTTTCAGGTGCATATTTATATATTATAGTATTATAAGTATTTATTTTTCAAGTTTCATTTACATAAGAATTGTTTTGTCATCTTTTTGTGTATTTATCAGTGTACAGCAGCCACACTTTGTATACAATTCTGTTATGTAGTGAAGCAGGTTTATGCTAAATTTGTTACTGTTATACAGAGGGGGCTCTACGAGCCCAAAATATCGAACTCGAGTACTCGAGGGTCAAACTCAACCCGGACCCGAGTATCCAACACTTATGATAGACGACAATGAGACTAAGGAATAAAGTAAAATAGTATTATGCAACTTTATTCCAGTGCTGCACATGGATGCCAAATTATGTCATTGTATTGCATTCCACAGATTCGACTTAGTCTTTTGTTTTACTTCATGTCTCATAGACCTAAAATGTAAGGCAAAATGACGTAAAAAAGTATAACTAAATGAGAGAGCTCTTCCTTGCACAGGTACTCGAGTCCTGTGAACGGACTCAAGTTTTGCTAAACTAGGCCCTAATACAGACGTAAATTCACAATATGTATTGTGTGTTTATAGCAACCTCACGAAAGCGATAACAACAACCACTGAAATTCGATGGTGTTTTTGTCAGAGTATAGTTCATTATATATTATCTCAGCCAGTATAAGCACAAATACTACTTGTAGATAAATAAAACTTCTACAAGATGTCAACCAATGTTAGAGATATATCTGCATGACAATATACCGGTAGATGTGCAGAGTAACCCGAAGACTCTTTTTATGACCCACTGAAGGTCACCAATTCTTTGTTGAGCAAAGTGAAAGCAATTTAAATCCTGGCAGGGCTGAAAAGCTAATTGTATCTTTGGCTGATCAACAGTGGAGAAAGAAGGGCAAATAGTGGGAATAGAGGGAAATGGAACAAGTCAATACGCTGTCAAATATTTGGCCAGTCTTCGATGACACAATGTGGACGCACAGTGCACAGAATGCTGTGCAGTTGAGAAATTCCTCGCTTACAAGATTACTGTGGCCAAACGCATTTGGACTTTAAATTAAATTAGTCGGGCTATTTGTTACACTTGTAACTGTTGAACATTTAATAGGAAAAAAATTGTGTGTCCTTGTGCTAACTGGATAAAAAGTAAACATTAGCACCTGGGGAAAAAGAAATTGAAATGTAGGTCAAGTAACTTGTCACATTTGGAAGAATGTATTTTTTTATATTCAGTTAGAGAAATTCTTGACAGGCCTATTGGGTTTTTTCCCATCCCAGCCAATGCTCCATGACTGGTATATCAAAGGCTGTGGGATGTGCTAATCCTGTCTGTGGGAACGTAGATATACGGTGTGACGTTTTATAGGATCGATTGCCCTTGGAGAACTAGTTTTCTAATTCTTTTAATCCAACCATGACTGGTATATCAAAATCCATGGTATGTGCTGTCATGTTACAAAACAACAAATTCAGCGTTTGAAGATTGTGTTAAAAAAATGTATTAGGACCAGTCAGCTGCAGTTAATCATTCATTTCTTTCTCTCTTTAATGAGTTTGGAATGGAAAGGAATACTGGTTTAGTGACACATCTACACATTTTTAAACTAGAAAGCGTAATAGAGGAAACCTGCTTTTGCCACATAGGCTACTCCTTCCAAAAAGCAGGGATCTTTTATATGCACTTTTTCATAGATATAAATCATTGTGCTTTAGTGGTATCATTAAACAAAACAAATTCTTTTTTTCATAGACAGGCCAGTACATGCCATGAAGTTTGTCATGTGGCACTGGTTAGGATGAGGGAAAACCTGAGTCCATTGAGAGTAATTGATCCTGCATCCCATCACACCTCAGGCAATGACTGTACCCACTGAACTATATCCCACTCCTTAATGAGAAGTAGTTTTGATTGTTTATAAATTATTGTTGTTAATTGTGTTTCAGGAATGATGGACTCTGCGCAGTCAATGCCGAATCTGGCCCAGGACTTTGTGCCGGCGTACATGCCAACCACGGAGACGAAGAAGAAGAGAGGATTTCTGTCGTTTCTTAGAAAAGACAAGAAACTCCGACTGGTGAGAAATTTTTTCCCTTGTATATCAGACCACTCTGGCAGCACCGGATAGTGTTGATTAGAACAAGGTATTTTCTAGAGTATGAAATGTTTGGATACCATGTACAGAAAAAAGAATAATTTTGTTTGTAGCCTGTGTACTATTCTGTCAGTGGGATGGTGCATATAAAAGATCCCTTGCTGCTACTCGAAAAGAGTAGACCATGAAGTGGTGACAACAGATTTTCTCTCAAGATATATATATATATATATATCTGTGTGGTCCTTAACCATATGTCTGACGTCATATAACCGTAAAAATAAAATGTGTTGAGTGCCTTGTTAAATAAAACATTGCCTGCCTTCCTTCCATGCAGTTTAACTCCAGATATCTGAGACTGATGCCCACAGATTTAAAGTTTTATAAGTACACACACATCAAAACTAATTTTAAAAATATTATAACTTGGTATTATGGTAATATTTTTATTCATCTGGAACATGACTTGATCGACTAAAATTAGAATATGATTGAAGTGGCAGTCCTCATGAAGGTAACAGGCATGATGTATCATTGAAAATGGCAGTCCTCGTGAAGGTAAAATAGGAAGGATGTATCATGGAAAGTGGCAGTCCTCATGGAGGTAAAGCAGGAAGGATGTATCATGGAAAGTGACTGTCCGCATGAAGGTAAAATAGGATGTATCATGGAAAGTGACTGTCCGCATGGAGGTAAAATAGGAAGGATGTATCATGGAAAGTGACTGTCCGCATGAAGGTAAAATAGGAAGGATGTATCATGGAAAGTGGCGTCCGCATGGAGGTAAAATAGGAAGGATGTATCATGGAAAGTGACTGTCCGCATGAAGGTAAAATAGGAAGGATGTATCATGGAAAGTGACTGTCCGCATGAAGGTAAAATAGGAAGGATGTATCATGGAAAGTGGCAGTCCTCATGGAGGTAAAGTAGGAAGGATGTATCATGGAAAGTGGCAGTCCTCATGGAGGTAAAGTAGGAAGGATGTATCATGGAAAGTGGCAGTCCTCATGGAGGTAAAGTAGGAAGGATGTATCATGGAAAGTGGCAGTCCTCATGGAGGTAAAGTAGGAAGGATGTATCATGGAAAGTGACTGTCCGCATGAAGGTAAAATAGGAAGGATGTATCATGGAAAGTGGCAGTCCTCATGGAGGTAAAGCAGGAAGGATGTATCATGGAAAGTGACTGTCCGCATGAAGGTAAAATAGGAAGGATGTATCATGGAAAGTGACTGTCCGCATGGAGGTAAAGTAGGAAGGATGTATCATGGAAAGTGGCAGTCCTCATGGAGGTAAAGCAGGAAGGATGTATCATGGAAAGTGGCAGTCCTCATGGAGGTAAAGCAGGAAGGATGTATCATGGAAAGTGACTGTCCGCATGAAGGTAAAATAGGAAGGATGTATCATGGAAAGTGGCGTCCGCATGAAGGTAAAATAGGAAGGATGTATCATGGAAAGTGACTGTCCGCATGAAGGTAAAATAGGAAGGATGTATCATGGAAAGTGACTGTCCGCATGAAGGTAAAATAGGAAGGATGTATCATGGAAAGTGAC
Source organism: Gigantopelta aegis (assembly GCF_016097555.1). NCBI lineage: Eukaryota > Metazoa > Mollusca > Gastropoda > Neomphalida > Peltospiridae > Gigantopelta > Gigantopelta aegis. The sequence continues at coordinate 9,638,113 of NC_054707.1, forward strand.
TGTCCGCATGAAGGTAAAATAGGAAGGATGTATCATGGAAAGTGACTGTCCGCATGAAGGTAAAATAGGAAGGATGTATCATGGAAAGTGGCGTCCGCATGAAGGTAAAATAGGAAGGATGTATCATGGAAAGTGGCGTCCGCATGGAGGTAAAATAGGAAGGATGTATCATGGAAAGTGGCTGTCCGCATGGAGGTAAAATAGGAAGGATGTATCATGGAAAGTGGCGTCCGCATGAAGGTAAAATAGGAAGGATGTATCATGGAAAGTGACTGTCCGCATGAAGGTAAAATAGGAAGGATGTATCATGGAAAGTGACTGTCCGCATGAAGGTAAAATAGGAAGGATGTATCATGGAAAGTGACTGTCCGCATGAAGGTAAAATAGGAAGGATGTATCATGGAAAGTGACTGTCCTCATGGAGGTAAAATAGGAAGGATGTATCATGGAAAGTGACTGTCCGCATGAAGGTAAAATAGGAAGGATGTATCATGGAAAGTGACATGAAGGTAAAATAGGAAGGATGTATCATGGAAAGTGGCGTCCGCATGAAGGTAAAATAGGAAGGATGTATCATGGAAAGTGGCGTCCGCATGGAGGTAAAATAGGAAGGATGTATCATGGAAAGTGGCTGTCCGCATGGAGGTAAAATAGGAAGGATGTATCATGGAAAGTGGCGTCCGCATGAAGGTAAAATAGGAAGGATGTATCATGGAAAGTGACTGTCCGCATGAAGGTAAAATAGGAAGGATGTATCATGGAAAGTGACTGTCCGCATGAAGGTAAAATAGGAAGGATGTATCATGGAAAGTGGCGTCCGCATGAAGGTAAAATAGGAAGGATGTATCATGGAAAGTGGCGTCCGCATGGAGGTAAAATAGGAAGGATGTATCATGGAAAGTGGCGTCCGCATGAAGGTAAAATAGGAAGGATGTATCATGGAAAGTGACTGTCCGCATGAAGGTAAAATAGGAAGGATGTATCATGGAAAGTGACTGTCCGCATGAAGGTAAAATAGGAAGGATGTATCATGGAAAGTGACTGTCCGCATGAAGGTAAAATAGGAAGGATGTATCATGGAAAGTGGCTGTCCTCATGGAGGTAAAGCAGGAAGGATGTATCATGGAAAGTGACTGTCCGCATGAAGGTAAAATAGGAAGGATGTATCATGGACAGTGACTGTCCGCATGAAGGTAAAATAGGAAGGATGTATCATGGAAAGTGACTGTCCGCATGGAGGTAAAGTAGGAAGGATGTATCATGGAAAGTGGCAGTCCTCATGGAGGTAAAGCAGGAAGGATGTATCATGGAAAGTGGCAGTCCTCATGGAGGTAAAGCAGGAAGGATGTATCATGGAAAGTGGCAGTCCTCATGGAGGTAAAGCAGGAAGGATGTATCATGGAAAGTGACTGTCCGCATGAAGGTAAAATAGGAAGGATGTATCATGGAAAGTGACTGTCCGCATGAAGGTAAAATAGGAAGGATGTATCATGGAAAGTGGCGTCCGCATGGAGGTAAAGTAGGAAGGATGTATCATGGAAAGTGGCGTCCGCATGAAGGTAAAATAGGAAGGATGTATCATGGAAAGTGGCGTCCGCATGGAGGTAAAGTAGGAAGGATGTATCATGGAAAGTGGCGTCCGCATGGAGGTAAAGTAGGAAGGATGTATCATGGAAAGTGGCAGTCCTATAAACGAAGCAGTGATTCATACAAAGTTACAATCATATTAAAATGTCCTTTTGGCACTGCTTTGTTCAGAGATATGATTTTGAAACCGTTGATGGTTTTGTTTTTCAGATTATGTTACCATATACACACACTATTGTTTCTTCTTTTAATTTGTGAACAAACAAAAATATTCACTTCAGTGTTGCAGGTATTTAGTGTTATTTTGGAAACTAAATGTTTGTAAAAATAATTTTAAAAATTTATTTCAGCATGACGTCCAGAGTGACACCGGTCCTGTCATCAGTCAGAAACATTCTTCCGTAATAGTGAAAACATCGACAACACCTCCGCTACGGAGAAACTCATTCGGACAGGCACGTCCTAAGTCGATGTTTGCAGGAACTGCCCCAGCCCACGATGAACAGGTCGAAAATGGATTTGCACTAGCAAAGGAAAATGCAACAAAACCAGCGACAAAAGGAGGGAAAAAACGACCTGCACCTCCCCCGCCGCAGAAGAAAGTGGCTCCCCCTACTGTAGAAATCAAGGTGAAGGACAGTGGTTCTGACGGGGACAAGAACATTGTGGTTGAGAAGCCGGACCAGGTGAAAATATCTGGGAAGGTGGACACATCACGGAATGAGATAACCGTACAAGCCGATGTTAACGGCAGTAGCAGCAGCAGCAACAACAGCAGTGTGAAAAATGTGCAGCGTCTTCACTCACGCAACAGCTCCGACTCGAGTGGCTACCACGAACTGACGCTGAGTGGCGCCGAGTCCCCAGAGGCTCACCGCGTGTCGACGGCCTTCAAAACGAGCATCGATGCAACATCCATAGAGAGTACGGAAAATAACATTAACGACATCTCTCGTGTTCAGTCCACCAGGGCAGCTCAGGGGGTGGTTGTGCCCGGCGACAGTCAGACGCTGCCGTTAAACAGAGCCAGCAACAAGCCGCCTCGTCGATCACATTCTCTGGAGCGGAACGACAAGTCAAGTAAAACAGCTCTACCTTCCTCCAAAAAGAAAAGAGCACCAGCTCCTCCAGGTAATTAGTGTGGAAATTATTTATTAAGCATTAGGCATTAGTTTTTAAAAAATATTGTGGGGTTTTCCCTAATAGAGCCCTTTCTCATAATTGAAATTGTACATTACTTAGATTTTATTGTTTAGATTATCCATTTCTGTACATCCAAAGTGTTTCTGGTCATCCTGATATTTCTAATACTAGGCAATGCATTTTTTTTTTTTAAACGTGTACCTCAGAGAAGTAACGTTTATGGAGACGAGCTTTAGTCTATGTTTTAAGGATATTTCCCGATTTCAATGTTACAGACTCTTGTTTCACTCAGCTGTATATTTATCCAATGTGTTTAACCAAACTTAGTGGCCATTTTCACTGGTTAAAAGATTCAAGTGCATATTTGTCTGCTTTTACATTTATTTCTGATTAGTAACATCAAATTAATCTGTTTTGAATACAAGTTTTGCATTATTAGCACAAGAATATTAAAATATTATGTACTGTCATTAGGTGATAACAATGGCTTCCATAAGAATTCTAAGTAAAAATACCAAATAAACAGAGGCATCTCTATCAAAACAGAAGACAGTACTTCACCTTCAAAACATTTAGGTAGAAAACTGAAGTCATCTTCCAAAGATCTTCTAATAATATTTTTCTGCTAACAAGTATCCACCAGAGAATTTTTGCTGGTGAATGGTGTCTTGAGTGTTTTTATCTGGTTGAAATTGTTGTTGCATTATAATAAATTCTTCTCTTTCAGGTAAAACCCAGGTGTCTCAGAAAACCGAATCAGACTTGTCATCTAGTCACATAGGTAATTGACAACAGTTTTGTGAAAATATAATCAACACTTTTAAAACTAGCAAGACACAGATATCAATATAAACAATGGAAGTGCAAATTGTATTTGTGGATAAATTATTAGCATGTAAAAACGTGTAATATTTCAACCTTTAAGAACCATTTACTCTGACATACTTCACCTTGGGAAAGAGAGAAAAAAAACCTGACAGTTATTGACTTCCGTTTACAAAGGACATACCTACTGTATTTCTGTGTTACATAACATGAATTTAGAGCTATTTCAAACTGCTAGAACAAAAACTCGAAAACAAATTGACAGCAAGAATGTGTAAGTATTAGTAAAACAGCTGTAATAGCCAAAAATATACTCAACAAAATGAATAACGGGCCAGGAGATTTGTGATCAGTTTCTGCTTGTGTCATATAATGTCAGTGAGTTTAGATCACAGATGATTTCTAAATGTTGTTTGAGTAAATTGTAACCACATATAATAAAGAAAATGCTACAATATCTACTGACCCTCAATTCTTTTTGTTGAGTGTATTTTTGACCCTGATAATTAGGGTCCAGTATTAAGTGGTTTTTGTTAGATATTGGGGCAGGATGTAGCCCAGTGGTAAAGCTGTCGCCTGATGCATGGTCGGTTTTGGTTTGATCACAGTCGGTTTGTCCATTGGGCTATTTCTCATTCCAGTCAGTGCACCACGACTGGTATACCAAAGGATGTGGTATGCACTGTCCTGTCTGTGGGATGGTGCATATAAAAGATACTGTTTGAAAGATATAGCGGGTTTCCTCTCTAAGACTATGTCAATGTGTCTTTAAACAAAACAAACTTTAACTTTGTTATATATTATTCATTTTGGTTTTCCTTTGCAACATTTTTAAGTCTGCTTAAATATATAAATCTTTAATACACATGTCATTAATTAGTTTTTAATTGTAGCTTGTTTAATATAACTTTCTTAAATATTCTGCAGCATCAATCACAGAAATCCGACGCCATATAACCATAAATAAAATGTGTTGAGTGCATCGTTAAATAAAACATTTCCTTCCTATCACAGAAAAGAAGTCAGACTATGATGAGAAACCAAAACATGAAGAAAACACAAGAACACAAGCTGTGGTGGTTGAGGATGCTGGACGCGATGAAGTTGATGCCAGCGATGTTGACACAGGGATGATGATGGTGGAAGACACGTCCATCTGTAGCGAAGACATCGACAACATTGAACAGGCCAAGACGAGGCCCTGTGCATTCGTCGCTCCCCCTCCACCCAATGAACCCCCTCCCCTGGACATGCCCCCAGTGGATTACAGTCCTGCCCTTGCCCATCGCAAGGCTCCAGATACTATAGATGCTGAAACGGAAGTGAATGACAACGCATCGCTTGGACCTTCAAGTGCAAAGAACTCACCACATTCCGGTATGTGGAGATTGTCTCTTAACGTTAATTATTGCACGAATTTCAGTTCATTGTTTTTGCATGAATTTCAGTTTATTGATTCAACTTTTATAAATATTCATAATATACATGTAGTTGAGAATTAATTGTTAACATTTTGTGAAGATGAGGATGAAAGATATTGGTTTCACTATTGACTGCACATTCTTACCTGCAACATTTACTGAAGAAAAAAAAAGATAGATCGTTATTAACACACTCTTGTCAGTGTTTATTTTAATAATCCATTTTAAAAGTATTGTTTGAGTTTTTTGTTACCATTTAATATAAGAGTGCCCTTGCTGTTTTGTCATATCTACATTGCTGTTTTGTCATATCTACATTGCTGTTTTGTCATATCTACATTGCTGTTTATTGCAAATAATTTGTAAACTAAATCAATGATTTAAATGTGTAATTTAGTCATTATTCGTGTGTATATATAGTGTTTGGTCTGTACAATCTCCAGACATCATATAATTATTTGCAATAAACAGTATTACTTATGGCACAACAATGAGATTCTTAAATGCACTGGACCCCCAAATGTTTCAAATATTACAATAGGAATATTAAACTGCAACAATCATTATGTTTAACTGAAAATGTAACAGGGTTTTTTTTGGACATAATTATTTTTATTTTGTAAAATTATTTTATGTGTAGATATTAATGTAGATTTAAAAAACAGAAAAGTATGTACTCATTGAATTATTTGAATAAATATTAAAGGATGCTAAAGACTAATTCTTTTTAGTATTTTTATATTGGTGTTGCAATTTCATATTCCATTTAGGCCTACAAAAAGAAAGAAGAACGCTTGTGTTCCAGTTGACTCTTCATATACATGTACACATATATATATATATGGCAATGTTGTCTGTAAGACACTTTTCAACTTGATATATACACAATGTATATATAAATAAAATAAAAATCAACTAATGTATGGGCATTTTATACTTGACATGCTACTGGAACACATCATTTTTAATTCTCTTTTTAGCCTAAAAGTTATTTATGTTTTAATTATTGCATGGAAATTTAGGTTTGTTTTGTTTATTCAGCAGTGTCATTATTTGATTGTTATTAATATTTTTTTTATTAAAAATTGATTTTTTTTTAAAGAAGAGAATAAATAGGCTTTCCAAAATAATGACCATCAATATTTGTTGTCTAATTGATATACTCTTTCAACAGTTTCAAGATAAAACATTTCAGTTTGTAGCTGTCCAGGTAACTTGAAGTATGTCATTAAAACAAAATATGTATGTAGCAAAATTAAATTTTTCAGAGACACACAAGAAGCAACAAAACATGTAGCTTTTTGGCTTTTTTTTTCTTGCTTTTTTTGGGGGGGGGGCATATTATTTGACATTCACAGAACAAAGTAATTTTTAGATGATCTCATGAAAACTGTTAACTTCATTCCAGGTAACTAGAAGTATGTCATATTTAAAAAAATGTATGTAGCCAAATTAGGTTTTTCAGAGCCACACAAGATGCAACAATATTTGTAGCTTTTTAGCATTATTTTTGTTTTGGTATTATTTGGAATTCATGGAACAAAATAATTTTCAAATGAATTCATGAAATCTGTTAACTTAGGTTTTTTTTTTTACAACATGGTAATGACAGCTTACACCCTGATTTGAAATTAAAATTTAAGTAAAATCAAGATATTGACACTGCTGATGAAATTGTTACGTTAACCTGCCCACCTACCCTTATAGCTTGTTTGTGTTATCCCCCCTCTTTTACCCTGTGCTTTCTCTGCTGTGCAGTTCATAGCCGCACCAATAGTCAAACGAGTACATGTTCGGCCAACTCTGTAGACGACGTTGGCCTGTCATTCGAACAGACCATAGCAGCAGCCGAGGAGGCCCTGGCCAATGAACAGCAACAAGAAGGTAGTTTAATCAGCACCCAGCAGAGGGCAGCACACCACTTCAGCCTGAATAGACGTATTGCACAACTTGTCTTTTTTTTTCTTCTTTTTTTCGCTAGCTGCTAGAGTTTTCTCCCTTACTTGTGTATGTATGTATGTCTGCTTTAACCGGCCGTGGGTCATGGAACAGAGGGTAGAATGCATGTAGACACTTTAGATGATGTGTCAGATATCACAGATTTATTCATCAGAATTATGTTTTATTATTAATTATTAAAAGGAACTTGTCACAAAACGTAGCCCAGAAAACGTTCTTCGTGGATACTCAGTGCAGAAAAGTAGTGGCATGCCACTAAAGTTAGATGTAGCAATTCTTTGTCAGTCTTTAAAAATAATAAATACTAAATTATAACATAGCACTATAACATTATAGAGAATGCAATAGGTAGAAGCAATACAGAACTGGTAATTTATGTTATGGACTTTTTAAGTATGGTTCAATAAAAAGAAACATACTACCCCAACCCCCTTTTAAAAAAAAAAAAAAAATCAAACTGAAGTATTTACAAACTATATAAATGTACCATGAAAGGAATAATTAAGTAGGTTTTTTTAAATGTAGGCTTACTGGTACGTCCATATGTTTATCCAAGGCACAGCAAAAGATTTCTTTGCTGTATTTTGTCTTATGCATAATCTGGTACTACTTCTTTTAATTTATTTACATATTCAGTTATAAAGATTCTTGTAGAGAATTATTATCCAAATTTAACAAAATGTAGTGTCCAGCTTTACTTCATTCACAAATTTTCTACATGTTTTAACTGTTCATCTGCATCTGAAAGAAATAAAACAATAGTTTAAACATTTTCTGCACTTTGTTCCATGATTTTATTACTAACAGATTTAATATTACTAAAAAAAAAAAACCCATTAATAAAATAATGTATTAAAATTTGTCATATATATTTGTACATGATTCAACATAGATTTTTATTCCTTTATTATAATAAACAAATAGACTAGTAATTATTTCACATGATATATGTATAATGTATTTTATAGAAATGATGGCATGATTAGGTTGCAATTAAAAATATATATATTTAAATATAGTAATCAAAATAGGAAGTGTTTTTTAAAAGACAGTGTTAATATTCTATGTAGTCTTTACTGAACATTGCTGTTTTTTTATCCACTTTTGTTAAGTGTGTGTAAAACTGCATGCTGGGTACTTCAAAAACCATGTGGATTGGGTATGTCTTGTCATTCATTAAAATGGTTGATGTGAGTGTGAGTAGTTTTGTTGGCATGCTTCCATCAGAGAACTGTTCAAGCATGCCTATCATGGAAACAACTTCTGAATTTACCACGGTTCTGTTCAAGACAGGGAGTTTGGTTCATCATTTCTGCTTAGCTTTAAACATTTTGAACATTTTAATTTTTCTTTTCAGAATGTCATTTAAAATTCACTTGAATTGTGCTCTTTTTTTCTTTTTTTTTGCTAGTTAGATTTCATGAAAAAAAAAAGTAACACACATTCATCTGCTTACCTTTTATTAAAGGGACATTCCTGAGTTTGCTGCAATTTTTAAGATGTTATCGACTAACAGAGACTTTTTAACAATTGTAATTACATATCAAATATATTTTTCTGCATAAAATATTAGTGGCTGTATATTAAACATGTTTTTTATCGTTCTAATATTTGTACTAGGTTAAATTTCATTTTATTTCCTAATTTATTTTTTCGTATGTACAAAATTATTTGATGACAAAATCCAGTTTGGGCTTCTTGCAAATATTAAGATGACCAGTAACACATTGAATATTCAGACACTGATATTCTAAACAAGAAAATATATTTAATATGTAAGTTTAATCGTAGAAATATTTTATTAGTCGAAAACATCTTACAATGCAGCAAACTCAGGAATGTCCCTTTAACAGACTGCTACTGTGACAACTGGCTGCTTAGTATGTTTTACAGCAATGTTATTTGGGTTTTTCAGCTTTTCTTAATAACTTGAGTTTGACAGATTATAAATTTAGTTTTTGTGATTTTCTTACCAGGGCCTCATTTCACGAAGGGATCTTAGCCCTAAGATCAACTTAAGTGCATAGGGTAGCTATGCACCTACGGTAATCTTAGGACTAAGGTCGCTTCATGGAATGGGGCCCAGGTCAGTAAATATGACACTTGAAATAGGATTTTGTTAGATATATTCCTCCAATGCCATCTTCGAAACCTACTTTTCTGTTACATTACATAAAATTACACAATTTTGGTTTTAAAAATCTTCATTTTTTAATATTCATTTGTTTCTTATTAAAGGGTTATCTAGGTAAATTATTTATATTTACAGTTACCTAAGTTTGTATATGTAGTAGTGAAAACAAAACACAAATACTATTAATCATACTCAGAACACCTTTTCCAGTCATATTGTAGTTACATACATTAGAAATTGTTTTACTACTTTGTTGATGAAATAAAACAGAATGTTAATTTGAAAAACAATTCTTTTAGAACATGTATATATAAATGAAACATGAAAATATACTCATGTTCATGTATTTCAGAAGGTATATATTAAACAATATTGAAGACATTTGTAAAACACTGAGACAATTGCACAATTGTGGTGTGTCTACATGTGTCACAAATTTCAACCATTTACATACTTTACCGTTCATAAAACTTTACAGTCCATAAAAGATCAGCCTATTTGGTGGCACAGGAACTTTTTATGTCTGTCATCCATTGTTCTAAAACCACAATTTTATGTCTTTATGTTCCACAGCTGAATCCAGTTACAAGACTGAGATGGCTGTATTTGTGGAGAGAATGAGCATCCTCACAGAAAATGCTGACACAGTGAACACTTCTGAGACGGATAACATACTGCAGGTTATAGACGACCTGGAAAGTAACTCTGACACGGGGTCAGTGATCCGCCACGACATCTCAACCAGCAGCGACATTGGCCTTCACAAACACTCCGGGTCCGAGTCTGGGTCCATAGCAAGCTCAACTCATGTGCGACAGAGCTCGGAAAACTCACTGAGTCCTCGCAATGATATCCTTACTGAACAGTCCAACTTTGACAATGAAGTGGCTGAGATTTGCCTCTCGGTGCCTGTCGTACCGCCCCCGCCTGAATTTCAGAATGACTCTGACCAATTGGATGAAGTGGAGCAATCTGCGAGAGATTCACCAGTTGTGTCGAAGTTCCAGCTGGATTTGTCTTCTCTGGATAGAGCCGATTCATCGCCTGATCAGGATGCTGGGTCACCAACGGGTGATGTCTATGAGGAGGAGGAGTACCATGAAACCATTGAAGAGGTGGTTGTGAATTTCGCCCCTCAGAGTGGTTACACGTTCGGTGGAGCGTACCGTATTCCTGACCTCGAGTCCAGGAAGGAGAACATGCGTGTGTCCAATTCACCACGTTCTCAAAGCACAGAACCAAAACTCAGTTACAGCAGCTTTGATGCAGGATTAAGTTCCAACAGAGAAACTAGGTCTAAACTTGAAAATAATGCCCCCAGAGAAAAGGAAGAATTTGTGCTCTCTTTGGATGACCTTCAGAATATCAGCTACACTGCAGGATCACGGAAACAAAACAAACAGCCAAACACTGTTGTTGAGCGGGTCAAGAAGGATGATTCACATCAGGTGGTTGATGAATATTCATGTTCTTCATCTCGAGACTATGTGCAGCCTGAACCACTCTACTCAGATGTGATCGTGACTGATCAGAAATCATTGCAGGAGGACGTCAGACAGCGATGTTCAGACCTCAGCTTTCCTGCACATTCAGAAGGAGAAGTGGACAGCTTGCTGGAAGAGAAGTCCATATCTCAAATAGCTTTGCCTGCAATACGAACAAATGTCACATCGACGCCAAACGATCTTTCAGAATCGGACAGCGACTCCGACAAATACACATCAACTACTTCTGTTGTGTTGGGCTCAGCCAGGTCCTCCAGTTCTAAGACTGTTGATTCCGATTTACCAGGAGGTTATGTATTAGAGGTGTCCTCTAACGAGAGACCAGACTCTGTTGGTAAGAGTCATTTGATGGTGGGGGGTATGGACAATGGCATGACTCTTGGTGGTGGTGGTGATGAGGATGAGGATGAGGATGACTTGGAGAAGCAGCAGCTTGCCATGCAGGAGCGGTATGAGATGCTGCAGAGACAGTTCAACGAGTGGCAGCAGCAGCTGCTGGACAACCAAAGACTCCTGGCCAGCAAGCAGATCGTGCCGGAGAAGAGTCAGAGTCTGATGATGCAGCAGATGCAGATGCAGCAGCAGCTCATGATGCAGCTTCAGCAGAGCATGCAGGCTCTCAATCTGCAGAAACAGCAAGGCAAATCGGCCTCCTCCGTGAAAAACGATATTCCTACAGTGACAGCTTCAGAAATGGACAGGCCACTTGCAGCATCATCAAAGGAAAGTCGGTTTGAGAGTGTGCCTGAGGTTGAGAAAAAGATAAATGTTGTTGAATCTGCTTCTTCTGTCAGGACAGATGCAGGATCAGTTCCTCCAGCACCTCCTGCAGCCCCGACTCTTCCCAAACAAGGACAGTTTGGCTTGAAGGCGGTGAAGAAGGAACGGCCCAAACCTGATCCCAAGAGATTCGAGAGGCAGCTTGATCCAAGGGAAGAACTCATGATTGCAGTCCGAACATTTGGAGGCCTGAGTGGTTTAAAAATGGTGAGTATTATACACCAAACAATGTTTCTTCCTTTGTGTGTATCTTTGGTTATTTGTTTGTTCACTGGTTAAATGGCATGGACATGAATTACCAACTTTATTTGTTATACTTAAAGGATTTTGAGACGGCTGTTAGACCCATCAATACTATTATTTTGTGAATATTACATTTTGCGACACCATGTATTATTGTTATTGTATTTTTCATATACTCTATAGTTAATATCTAGAAATATTTACTGGTGGTTTAACAATATACAAATGAAAATTATGTCTGTGGGTTGACATTTGTTGGTTTTCCACTTTTAATCATACTAGGAACAGAGCTACACACAATCTCTTGTTTCAAAGGTCTTGGTATCATGTTTCATACTGTCCTGTGGAATTATGAATACAAAAGACTTGATGCTAACTGAGTGACTAGTCTACAGAACAGCAGCAGGTTAAGATGTGTCACAAATACCACATTTCAAACACTGCTGATGCTTGTTGCTGTCATTTAACAAAGCTATGTTTTCTTTACCAGGTGCCTGTACAGAAGACCAACTGGCATGTGAATGCTGCTGATGCCAAAACTGGACTGTGATCTGGAACACTGCTGTAATGAACTGGTGCAACTGTATGACCACATCTCACCACTTGGTATCACTCGTGTCACTATTTCAGACAGTGTTACTACTTCAGAACATGTGATACTATTTCAGTTTCACTATTGTAGTCTAACATCAAATTTCATTATCGCTATTTCAGACAATGTGACACTATTTCAGTTACTGTATCATGAATAATGTGACACTAAAATTCAGACAGTATGACATTAAATTTGTATAGTGTGATGCTAAAATTCAGATAGTGTGATGCTATTTCAGACTATCTGTGACCGGTCCAGAGGTAACCTGCTTTAGAGAAGATGCTGCAGTGTTTCTCTTTGTGATATTTCACTGGACCGACTCTTAACATGGTGCTCTTTTCTCCATTCAAGTCGAGTGATGAACTGAGTGACTATCAACAGTGACTATCAAGTTCAGTGCATAGAGCCTGATATTCATAGGATGCATGGTGATACATTGATAGGAACTGAGTGACTATCAACAGTTGAAGTTTGATGTATGGAACCTGGTATTCACTGTGTGTGTGGTTGTATATTGATATGGACTGAGTTACTATCAACACTTGAAGTTTGAGGCATGGGACCTGGTATTCACACACACAATGTGTGGTGATACATTGATATGAACTGAGTGACTATCAACAGTTGAAGTTTGAGGCATGGGACCTGGTATTCACTGTGTGTGTGGTTGTATATTGATATGGACTGAGTGACTATCAACAGTTGAAATTCGAAGCATGGAGCCTAGTATTAATTTTCAAAGACGGATCTCGGATGTCAGCTCTAGTTCATGTTCAACAATATTTGCAATAATATCCAGTTTGATCAAAGTCATATCAGACTGAGCCTGCTTTACATTCCTAAAATCAACTATGGTGTTAGAGCTAAAACATTAAATCCTTGAATATATACCTTTGGTTTCTATGATTATTGTGTAAGACATGTTTTGAGAATGTTTAAAGAGGCTTTCTCTTCATAGAATGTACTGGTATGCTAATTTCGTAATAACTATTATCTACAGGTTGGGTAATATTACAAGAATATGGCCTTCTATTCTGAGTGCTTGTTTTAGAGCTCAAGAGGTATTTTTTCCTTCTGAGTTTAGACCTCTGTGTTTATAGCAAATCTGGTTAATATGGCCTGAACTGAAGACCTGGTGTACACAAGCATTGGGCTGTATTCAAGGATTTACAACACTGTGATCATTCCAGTCGTATATCAGATGTAACCATATCAGATGCATTATAACTGGAGTGGTTTGGTTACGTTACTGTACTACATGTATAGGATGCATCTCTGTAGCCTTGATATACATTGTATTATTCTACCTTAGGCCATAATAAAATAAACTACAGATTTTCATCCCTGGCTGCCCTGAGAATATGGACTCACCTCCATTTTTGTTCAAGTCCAACATTTGTTCTAGTTTGACCTTTAAATATATAGTACTGTGAAACCCCTCGGGTACCCCTCTAAACGGGACACCCTTAGGACCAAGTAAAATGTTTGTTTAAAGAGGTATCTGGTTTAGAGAGGTTAAATTATGTACTGATTATTAAAAAGGGACTCTGAAAAATGTCCAGTTTTAAAGAAAGTCTAGTATACAGAGTGTACAATTTGACTATATATGATCTTCCATGTCCAATATCCTGAAATATAAAAATAAAATTTCACACCCACCCTGATTTAAGATTATTATTATTTAAATCTAGCGTTTAATTTATTATGGCCTCAATGACGTAATCTGGATGTAACTGGAAAATAATTGGCAAGGTGTTCATTATCATTATCATTCAAAATTGGAGACATTTGAGAAAACTAGGCAGCTATATTTACTGGATACAGTGAGGTGTAGATATAGCTGTAAGCTTGAAAAGTAGGTAGTGCCAGTGAAAATCCCTGCATGTTATTTAACTAATGAACACATTGATGGCCATTAAATGTCAATTAGAATATGAGATGCAAACTGAGATTTGGTTAATAATGTACACTGATGTGAAACAATGGTCATGAAATATGTACACATCATACAAGATTTGGTCAGTAAATCTATAGTTTTAGGGTCCGAGGATAAACTAGTGCAGTAACAAATGACAGAGCACCTGGTAAAAACCCTTATTTATGGTGCACTTGATGTTCACAAAACTTGTTTCTAGAAATAATTCTCTGGTAGAATTGAGTTTGTACATACATGTATTATCTTTTTACAGTTAATTCTCTGGTAGAATTGAGTTTGTACATACATGTATTATCTTTTTACAGTTAATTCTCTGGTAGAATTGAGTTTGTACATACATGTATTATCTTTTTACAGTTATTTTGCAGGGCTTCTAGAAATATTAGTTTTTAATCCACTAGTCAAGGGATCAGTGATTTTTAAGATTTATTAGCCACAATTAAAAATTCACTAGCCCTACTTCAAGTAAACACAGTTTTATTAATAGTAATTCAATATGTTGCCTAAAGAGGGAGACAGAGCTTAAAAACCCTTAGATTTGGGAGGGGGTGGAACAGGACATTCATATTTACAAAATAGTCTTTAAAGACAGAACTTGACAACTTTTTTTCACTAGCCATTGAGCATGAAATTGGTTGTTATTTTTAGCCCAACATTGAATATCACTAGCCATTGGGAGTGGGGCTACCATAATCTAGAAGCCCTGTTTTGTTACTTCTTCACATTAACTGGAACCCTGCTATTCATGCTATGATTGAAACTTACATTAACATTGTCCATTTACATTTTTCTTTGTTCTTCCATGATGGATTTCACAGCCAGTCTGTAGTGATCATAATTTACAAACTTACATCCAATCAAATCATGTATCTTGTGCATAGCATACATCCATCCAATCAAATCATGTGTCTTGTCTACATGTATATTTAGTCCAATCATTTATCTTGTATCTACATCCAATCAAAAATGAACATCCAGATCAAAAGTTGATGAATTTATAACAGAATTGGATACTGCTGATGAGTAAACATTCCAACATAATTAAACATCCTAGGCCTAATTTACGAAGCATGTTTTTCTTAAATGTGAAAATAAAAAACAGGCTTTGTAAATTCGGCCCCCTGTTTCCAATGCCTTAATCAGATATAATGTTCATATTGGAGATTATTAAATCGTGATTTAAATTTTACAAACGACTTGGTAGTCTTACAAATAACTGTTGACATTTCGAATTATTTTTTGACAAGCGTTGCACATAAATGTTATATACAAATATATTGTTTTGTATTTTTTAACCACTACTATGGAATGAATGAAACTATGGACACAAGAATAGTTAGAATATAATTATTTTATTCTGAGATTCATTTTCTGTAATTAGTGGAACACCTTGTATTTATAAATGACAGTGTTTGTGAGACAATGAGAAACCTTGATTTGTCACAGGTTGAACACATTTTCCTGTTTACCATAACTGATAACATTTAGAATAACAGAAAAAAAGTCAACATTTGGCAGTTTGTAAGCTATTCATGGAATCGTTCACAATTGTCTTCCCCATTCCTGAATAGACATAAGATGCTTGTAGTGAACTGTGATAGACCTGTCACAGTCACATGGAATTTATCCTGATTTTTTTGGAATTCTGATGTTTCACATCATTGAAAACTGTCTGTCAGTGTTCTTTGATGAACAGCTCATAGGTGTAGTAGTGTTGGTATAAAGTGCTCCTACTGGCTCTAGCTAATGAGATGTTCCCTATTAGCTCAGCTGGTAGAGCTCTGGACTGTCATACTTAGTCTGTGGTTGGAATTCCTACAGTGGAGGTTGATTTTTATCTGTTACATAGGAATCCCCTGGGTTTTTTTTTAATATTCCATATTTTGTGGTTAATAAATTACACTGTTTAAAATAAAGAGGTGGGGATGGGAGGGGGACAAATAAGTGCACGATTTCATATTTCCGACATACTGTGTATTTCACACTCTTCACACACAATTCTCTCCCTTTCATCTGAGTTCCTTCAGTCATTAAAGTCTAAAATGCAGGGGCAGATACAGAAATATTTTTTTATGGGGGTGGGGCACTAATGAGAAAAGGGCATCTAGATGGAAAAAATATTAAAAAGGAGGCACTTTAAAAACAAATGGGTGGAGGTCACCTGGTCATCCCTTAGATTTGCCTCTGTTGCAAAATCAAATTTTTAAATAATTATGAACTGATCTTTCAAATTATTTTGTATAGCAATACTTCAAAATTAACTTTACTAGTTTTGGGATGTTTTTTTGGTTATTTATATAAAACAATATTTTTTAAAAATGTTTTTTTTATAGGTATTTTGGATGAGTTTTTCTGCATAATGGCGGGTGTTTGATATTTTTAAATGTAGTTGATAATTATCAACTATGATTCAGTATGAGGAGTGGATTGTATTGATGGTCATCTATATATATACACACACACACAGTAGAATCTCGTTGGGTCAAATACACTGCAGTGCTCGAACCAAAAACGAAGTCCAAAGTTACACTTACACTTTGTTGACCAAATGGTTAGGTCGAACTATTTGATGTGTCGAACACATTCTTGAGCACCAATGGGGTTTGAACCAACAGCATTCAACTGTAGATATAGAGTGAGTGACCAAATACAAACAAACTGCTAGTGTTAAAGGCATGGTGAATAAACTGCTAGTGTTGAAGACATGGTGAATAGACACAAGTTAGGCAATGTGCAATAACTGGACAACTAGACTACCCACCTACGTTACTGTAACATGCACCTTGTGATGATAGCTAGGCGTACGATGTTCATATGCAATATTTATTAAAACAATATACTCATTGAGCAAGTTATACTAACGCTTGTTCATTTCACATATTTATCATATAGATTTCCATTATATTGTGTGTATATTTTGCCAGTAGTTAAACAACAGAGGTATTTTTACATTGTTATATATACATATACATACATATATTGTTTCAGTAAATACGCATTTATGTTAGAACTTTGTATTCTTTGATAAATAATATATTGTTAGTATTCAACTCACCTGTAAAAGGTGAAATATTGTATGAGGTCTATTTATGCCTTGCAATGGAGAAGTCATTTGTATATTTAGCATATGCAGTGGAGCTAGTTACAGGCGAATGTGCTATAGAGGGCACTGTGTAAAGCAACTATGTGTATGTCCTTTGTCCACTGTATATTTACTATACATGTATTTATCTGTATATAAAGGTCACATGTTAAATGGCCATCTTTTGTAGGCCCTCTGTATGCATGGTCTTGATAGAGGTTCAGCAGTTTATAGATTTTTTTCTTCTTTGTAAACTAGGACATACATATATGTATATACCGAACAGCTCGGACATAAGAATTTGGTACCTTCAGCAATTTTGAAAGGTTTTTGCCAAAGGCAAAATGTTTCAGCAATTTTGAGCCTGCTTATGGCAATTTTTAGCCTGCCTATGGCAAATTTGAGACTGCCTATGGCAATTTTCAGCCTGCTTATGGCAATTTTAAACCAGTAGCTTTTGTAACAAATAAAAAAACCTAAAGTGTCCATCAATTGACGGTAATATTTTTTTATCTACAAAAGAACTCTCATCAGTAAAGATTCTGACCTACGGCAATTCATATCAGACACAGCAATTTTTGTCAGTGATGAGTCCTGCGTGTATATACGACCTACATATGTACAAGTAGAATAATACCATCATTCCTCGCATGGTGATAGATATCTGTGATTCTATACGAGTATGCCAGCTGAGGTGCACATGCATGCATTGATTTTCATTACAAAATGGTTGTCCTGGTTTTTCAGTTAACAAATAGTATGTCCCTCAGGTGTGTTTGTATTTGATAAAACTCAGTGGTACATGCCATGCTGTTTGATGGAATGTTTCAAAATACAGACTTAGTCCATATGCAGATACCGGTATTACAGTGTTACATGATACAAGACCATGCGGATCATTGGTTTTAACTAGTAGATGAAGACCAATGTGACAAAATCAAGACTATATGTAGCTTGACAAAATCAAGACTGACTTGTGAAAATCAAGATTAGTTTGACAAAATCAAGACTAGCTTGACAAAATCGAGATTAGTTTGCAAAAATGAAGACTGACTTGGCAAAATCAAGATTAGTCAAGTTGGCGATTACGTAACTTTGTTTTTTGTTATACTGAACTATTTCTATTTGAAGTAAATTGTCAAGTATTCTTTTATTCAAGACATGTTTTTGTAACTTGATATAATACCTGTATTTTGATATTCTACTGTAATCAGTGCGTACTGTTGAAACGCGGTTGTTGCCACGGTAACTGGACCTGGCATGTAGTCCGTACATGTATTCTACATGTCTTTCATATCATTCAATATGTTTGTATATTGCCGCATAATGGGAACGTTTTCATACCAGTTTTTTAATAAACAATGGTAGGACCATCACATGGTTGTACTGTACATAACCAATGATAAATCTTCGTTTTGTGGAGAAATGTAAACACCTTGCCTGCCAACATAAGTAAGTGATGAGCTTTTCTTTAGGGTTTTTAATAAACATTTCAACAAAATGGGTTTTGAACCAAGTGTTTGACAGTACACGGTCTTAACTACTGGTTACGGTGCTTCAATTTTTGTAGAAGTCATGTCAGATAGCCGAGTGGTTAGGACATTGGACAGGACATTGGACTGTCGAATGCCATGGGAATCGGTGCGGTAGGTTCAGAGCCTGCCAGTGGACATTTTGTAATTTTAAATATTAATAATATTAGGTTATTGTATCACAATATCCTCATAGCTCCTGGAACCCCTGCTGCCACCTCCCTTCCCTCCACCTCCCTTCCCTCCACCTCCCTTCCCTCCACCTCCCTTCCCTCCACCTACCTCCCCTCCACATTTCTGGTCCTGCTACACAATACCTGCTGGAGCAATCTTGTTTGGTTACAAGGACACTTCCAACAGCATGAAATGTTTTTATCTTAAATCTGTGAAAAATACTCCTCCCCTATCGACCCCCCCTCCCCCGCCAAAAAAAATAAATAATACTAATTTATAAAAAAAATCCCATAAGATTTGAAATACTGATTATAACACCGCTATATGTGGTTTAGTCCAATTTTAATTTATATTCATTAAGCTATATATGCATTCTTGAATTGACATACAATTTCAGAGCTAATGGTCTTTTAATGCTAAGCCAGTAATTTAATAATAAAGACAACAGCCATATCAAATAATTGTTTATGATTAGAGAATTATGCCCCTGAACCAACTCATAAATGAATTTGTTTTAACTGCTCAATAGTTCTTGTGTTGGCAGGTATAGTATATGTCATTAATTCATATAGTCAAATCTTGTAAAATAGTTATAGGAAGTCTTAACATTTAATCAAGTCTAAAAGTTAAATATGTTGTTTTCTATTATTGTTCATAAAATAACTATATTTGTGTACATTTGTAATGAAATTTATGCATACATATGCAAGTTGGTTTTTGGTGCCAAAACCAAAATAAATGAAAATGTTTTCAGTTTTGTGGTTTTGTTTTGT
Organism: Gigantopelta aegis; assembly: GCF_016097555.1. Lineage (NCBI taxonomy): Eukaryota > Metazoa > Mollusca > Gastropoda > Neomphalida > Peltospiridae > Gigantopelta > Gigantopelta aegis. Next base: position 9,657,802 of record NC_054707.1, read on the forward strand.
TTTGTTTCTGTGTGTATGAATTTATGTGTGGATTTATTTTCAAATCTAGTGTTCCCAAGGAAATGTTAAGTGTGTTTTGTTTAATGACACCACTAGAGCACATTGATTTATTAATCATAAGCTATTGGATGTCAAACATATGGTAATTCTGACATTATAGTCTTAGAGAGGAAACCCGCTACATTTTTTTCATTAGTAGCAAAGGATCTTTTATATGCACCATCCCACAGGCAGGATAGTACATACCACGGCCTTTGATATACCAGTTGTGGTGCACTGGCTGGAATGAGAGATCATTTTAAGATATATTCCCTTTTAATGGCTACATACATAACATGAACAAATGTAATTAGAATGGAGGAAGGAAGGAAATGTGTTATTAACAATGCACTCAACACATTTTATTTACAGTTATATGGCACTTTACATATGGTTAATGACCACACAGACATAGAGAGAGGAAACCAGCTGTCGCCACTTCATAGGCAAGTCTTTTTTTTTTAATTAGCAGCAAGGGATCTTTTATATGCACTATCCCACAGACAGAATAGTACGTACTATGGCCTTTGTTAATCCAGTTGTGGAACAAGGCATAACCCAGTAGCGCCACTGACAGGGATCGATCCTAAACCTACTGCACATCAAGAAAGCACTTTACCACTGGGCTATGTCCCGCCCTGTAATTAGACTAGGTTTACTTGATTGCAAACACACCGGCCTTGGTGGCGTCATGGTTGGGCCATTGGTCTACAGGCTGGTAGGTACTGGGTTCGGATCCCAGTCGAGGCATGGGATTTTTAAATTCAGATGCCGACTCCAAACCCTGAGTGAGTGCTCCGCAAGGCTCAATGGGTAGGTGTAAACCACTTGCACCGACCAGTGATCCATAACTGGTTCAACAAAGGCGATGGTTTGTGCTATCCTGCCCGTGGGAAGTGCAAATAAAAGATCCTTTGCTGCTAATCGGAAAGAGTAGCCCATGTAGTGGCGACAGCAGGTTTCCTCTCAAAATCTGTGTGGTCCTTAACCATATGTCTGACACCATATAATCGTAAATAAAAATGTGTTGAGTGCGTCATTAAATAAAACATTTCTTTCTTGATTGCAAACACTCAATTGTGTGAAATGATAAAAACAGTAGATCAACCTGTAATTCTCCTGAAACTCAGCTTGTGTTCATCCCTTCTTAACTCCTCACACTAAAAATGTTTTAACAATTAAAAATTAATGTCGCATCTAAAAATTATATGAGTATTGGCAATTGTTTGTGAAAACCATAACCAGCCTTATGAGTATGGTTTCATACAGACATACAGACCCTATGTGTGGTTTGACTTCTTTACGTGTCATTTGATATGACGGTCATTGAGCGCCAGTTGGAATGGGAAAGAACTACTATTAAATAATCCCAACCCCCGTAAACCAGCATATCAATAGCAAAGGAAGAAACGACCATCATTTGAACTTATTTTCGTACTTATATCCAATAAAAATTGAAACACCCACCATCAAAATTATACTGATGTACTTCGTTAAATTGTATAAGGGAGGCAACTCGTGTTATACTGCCATCATATTTTAGCTTGAAGAGTTGTTTCTCTTAACCAAAGCTGCTTTTTTTTTTTTCTTTTTTTTTTTTTAGTAGGCTACCGGTAATAATTGTCTTCGAAAGTTGAAAACATTCACGGAATGCTGTCGTCAACATTATCCATGCAAATGGTTCTTTGTTTTATCGTTTTCTCTTCTTCATGATAGGCCTGCACGCAATGTGTCCATTTCACGATATAACGGGTCCTGATAATACATGCAGAATATATTAATAAGTTACCGTAGCCACAGACTACACTGGGGGCGGATCCAGGAAATAGTTTGCAGGGTGCGTGTGCGTGTCTGCGTGAGTGCGTGAGTGCGTGTGTGTGTGTAACTGGAAAAGGGATTATGGACCAACTCTTCAAAAGGGCATCCTAATGGAAACAAATTAAACAAATTAAGAAAAAAGGGCACTTTCATTATTATTATTATTATTTTTTTTTTTTTTTTTTTTTTTGTGGGGTTTTTTTGGTGTTTTTTTTTTGTTTTGGGCTAATGCAGAAAACAACATCCAAAATGATTGAATTACTCAGATTGTTTTATAACTTCTAATTTTACATCATTTAATGTTATTTTCCAGCATAGTGATCCATAATTGGTTCAACAAAGGCCATGGTTTGTGCTATCCTGTCTGTGGGAAGCGCAAATAAAAGATCTTTTGTTGCCTGTCGTAAAAGAGTAGCTTATTTGGCGACAGCGGGTTTCTTCTGAAAAAACCAGTGTCAGAATGACCATATGTTTGACGTCCAATAGCCGATGATAAGATAAAAAAAATCAATGTGCTCAAGTGTCGTCGTTAAATAAAACAAACTTTACTTTTACTTTACTGGAGCCGATTCTGTCCCGGACCAGATCTCTGGCTATCCAGAGGCCGGGCCCGGGATGGATATGCTCGAACACTCGTGTGATAGAAGATTGCTGCTCAAGAATCTTCGTTCAGTAGCACAACATATTCGATAGCATAACATTATCTTCAGAGTTATGGCGATGTATTGCCCCTACCCCTCCCACTCCGCACACTCCAACTTCCGACGGCTATATACCCCCCCCCCCCTTTTTTTTTTTTATCACGAAGCATAAACTACCTGTCGAGCGTGTTTTTTTTTTTTTTTTTTTTTTTTGCTGTTTAGCAGAAAATGAGCCCAATTTTGATCCATTACATTTCATTTCAACTTATTTTCGTGCTTATATCCAATTAAAGTTCAAGCACGCTGTCCTGGACACACACACAAAGAGGGTTTGGGTGTGCAGAAATGTGAATATCTATGAAGTAAGATGAAGACAGCATACTGTTGAATTGCCACATTTCATTTCATTTATACTTGTTTTCCTGAGCACTTATATCCAATTAAGGTTCAAGCACGCTGTCCTGGACACACACACAAAGAGGGTTTGGATGTGAAGAAATGTGAATATCCATGAAGTAAGATGAAGACAGCATACTGTTGAATTGTCATATTTAATTTCATTTATACTTCTTTTCGTGAGCACTTATATCCAATTAAGGTTCAAGCACGCTGTCCTGGGCACACATCTCAGCTATCTGGGATGTCTACCCAGGACAGTGGGTTAGTTGTTAGTGGTCAGTGAGAGAGAAGACGATGTAATGGCCTTACACCATTGAGTCGATATCTCGCTCTGGGTGGGAGTCGGTACCGGGATGCGAACCCAGTACCTACCAGCCTTATATCCGACGGCTTAACCACAACACCACCAAAGCCGGTGAAGTGTCGCAACTTGCTGCGTTAAGCAGAAATACCCATAAAATGAAAAACAGACCACCGAATTTAATATTTTTTATTTTAAGGTTATCATGTTGATTTGTTGTCGTGGGCTTCAATTTTTGTGAATGTCCGAGTGGTCGCGTACCTTCAAATGCCAGGAGAGTAACTGTTGAAGCATTGTATTCGAATCCTGACAACTGACACTTTGTAGTTTTAAAAATATTATATCCAATTAAAGGTACACGTACTTACACGTACACGTACACGTCTGTAAATAACCCTAGTATGGTATTTCTATCTACACCTTAGTGACTTGCTTCAAGTAGTATTTGTTTCACAGGATGTAAAACAAGTATCACACCAAAACTAGCAAAAGAGAGTCTGACACAAAATTACTCATGCATAGTCTTAGGAAGTAAACCGTGTTAATCCGAAATTACTGTGATTCAGGCCCATATTACATCGATATACTTTATACGAATGAATGAATGAATGAATGAATGAATGAATGAATGAATGAATGAATGAATGAATTAATTAATTAATTAATTAATGTTTAACGACACCACAGCACAAAAATATATCGTCTATTGGGTGTCAAACAATGGTTTAAAAATGCATGAATTGATGATCAACATCAATATAAAATTTAACAAATAACAGTGTAACAGCTGTGCAAAGTATAAATATCACAAGCATGTTAAAATTTTCGTGTACATTGTATATGAATATCACAGACAATATATCAATTTTTTTAATAAAAGTCAACGTCTCGTAACAATTTCAAAATAAGTTGAAGTGTTCAGAATTGTCACGCCCCAACAATGCAGCAGTGTGTATTTCTAAAAGCTAAACTTTTGTCCAAACGAAACTATATCAAGACTCTGAGAGACTAGGCTATTTCTCGCTCCAGCCAGTGCATCACGACTGGTACATCAAAGACCGTGGTATGTGCTATCCTGTCTATGGGATGGTGCATATAAAAGATCCCTTGCTGCTAATTGAAAAGAGTAGCCCATAAAGTGGCGACAGCGGGTTTCCTCCTTCAATATCTGTGTGGTTCCTAACCATATGTCCTACGCCATGTAACCGTAAATAAAATGTGTTGAGTGCGTCGTTAAATAAACCATTTCCTTCCTTCCTTCTTGAGACACTACTGAAGAAAACCCAAAATGTGCTGCTTGTTTAAATATGTATATATATATATATATATATATCTTCACGACAATGGTCTTTTTGGCATGTTCTGAACAAAATTTCATTCTGTAAAAGCACCGATATATTTAAGCATCGTGTCATTTTCTTTATCCAAATTATAAAGGAATTTAAATAAGTTTTTCTTGGTATAGTTTCTCTTGGACGTCCGTATGCTCACACTACAAAGGTATCATCCAAACTTTCGCCCGTGCCAATGATCCCATCAATAATGTTTTGAGCGTCTAACGACATTAAGACAACCAAGATCGGGAAATGTTTTATTTAACGACACACTCAACACATTTTATTTACGGTTATATGGCGTCGGATATATGGTTAAGGACCACACAGATATGAAAGAGGAAACCCGCTGTCGCCACTTCATTGACTACTCTTTTTCGATTAGCAGCAAGAGATCTTTTATATGCACCATCCAACACCGGATGTAATGAAATAACAATTTGGAGCAAGAAACTATGTTTCCATAAGAAAAGAAGTTAAAGTTTCTTCAGTTTAACGATACGACTAGAGCACATTCATTAACTAACCATCGGCTATTGGCTAATTCTGACATAGTCTTAGAGGAAACCCGCTACATTTTTTTTCCATCAGCAGCAAGGAATCTTTAGTACACACTTTCCCAGACAGGACAGTACACATACCAGTCGTGCGGAAGTGGAATGAATGGGGAAACGTTCGTCTAGATACAAAGTTTTCAGAGGACAAGGTGCCATTAAGGTTCAAGGACGCCATCATGATACTCTAGAAAAGGAGCGAAATCACATACTAGTATTAATGTCTAACTTTCATTTCCGACTGTCCACCGGAATGGTTTCCAGTATTCGATTATTTAATTTCCGATTGCTGGATGAATAGCCACAGTATGATTGTAGTTTTCACCCAGACGACCGATGGTGAGGGGTTCCTTTATTTGAAACTGTCAACAAGATTAAATTTGTCAGCTCTACATTTAACACATATATACCCATGTTAATAACAAATATCCGATTAATGTGAAGGTATACAGAGAAACCTTGCAAAAGGGACACCTTGTGTAACAGCTACCTGTCTATTAAGGGCAGGTAAGTAGAGTTTGCATCCAAATGTTCGTTACAAAAAGTTCAAGTTTGTTTTCTTTAATGACACCACTAAAGCACATTGAGTTATTAAAGGGACATTCCTGAGTTTGCTGCATTGTAAGATGTCTCCGACTAATAAAATATTTCTACGATTAAACTTACATATTAAATATATTTTCTTGTTTAGAATATCAGTCTCTGTATATTCAATGTGTTTCTGGTCGTATTAATATTTGTAAGAAGCCTAAACAGGATTTTATCTTCAAATAAAAATTATATTGTAGGAAATAAAATGAAATTTAACCTAGTACAAATATTAGAACGGTCAGAAACACGTCTAATATACAGCCACTAATATTTTATGCAGAAAACTATATTTGATATGTAATTACAATCGTTAAAAAGTCTCTGTTAGTCGATAACATATTTAAAATTGCAGCAAACTCAGGAATGTCCCTTTAATGACCGGCTACTGGATATCAAACATTTAGTAATTTTTACATATAATCTTGGAGAGGAAATACCGTAACTATATAATAGGTTTTCCAATTTGCCTTCACTTAGAACTTTAATCAACTCAAATATATGTTTCTCATTTTGTCTTCATTTAGGGTAAAAATTAGTCTCCTCAAGTTGATGAACGTGTCATCTTCGTAAATATAAAATACTAAACTAGCTTGCCTGTCATACCATTTTTATGAAATGAGTGAACAGTTTTGGTATCTGACGAGCGAAAGCGAGTCAGATACCAACACTGTATACGAGTTTCATAAAAATGATATGACGGGCAAGCTAGTTTAGTATTTTATTTATTACAAACCAACTGCAAACAAGCCGCAACGCAAAAGTCAGCAGGTGTCGAGACCTACTACACGTTATTTTTCTATGAATTGGGTCAGCAAGTGATCTACGTCACGCTCACGTCACGTCACTAGTTAGATATTGAGTGACTGTTATGACATGAGCAATATCTTACACTGGGTGTAATAATATCTCATATTAACTAATGACAGTTCATTTGTAAACAGTCACGTTGCATGTATTAAGCCAGAGGTGTTTTCATTGGTCGGGTGGACAGTCACTGGCTTTGACTTTGGTGAGATCTACCAACGGAGTAAAATTGGACTTGATTTGGACCTCTTGTTATTTGAATACTCTAAAATATGAATTAAAATCTGGCGTCGTGCTTATAAAACTTTAAACGTCAAGATAAGAATTCTAAAAAAAAAATTAACAACACTATATTTTTAAATGTTTGTAATGTCGATCTTTGTTAAACAATAAAGAAAGAAATATGTTATTTACGACACACTAAACACATTTTTATTTACGGTTATATGGCGTTAAACATTTGGTTAATGACCACACAGATAATGGAGAGAAGAAACCCGTTGCCGCCACGCAATGGGCTACTCTTTTTGATTGGCAGCAAATGATCTTTTATACTCACAATGCCACAGGTGATCTTGAGTCTAAACGTTGAAGCCAGTGCTCCACGACTGGTACATTAAAGGCCGTGGTATGTGCTATCTTGTCTGTGGAATGGTGCATATAAAATATCCCTTGCTACTAATGGAAACGAAGGAGCCGGCGGAAGTCGACATCTGCGCCCACGACAGGCGTGGGCTACAACAGCTTGCTTTCAATGTGCACGTTAAACCCTATGACCATGCCCATAACCAATGAAAAATGGTAGCGGGTTTCCTCTGAGACTAAAAAAAAACACCTTGTTTTTATTTAACGACACCACTAGAGCACGCTCATTTATTAATCATCGGCTATTGGATGCCACATTCCCTCTTCCTGTCCTAGACAGGAGATCTGACGCAAATTAGAGCTCGTGCCCAGGCTGGACGTGCTTGAACTTTCGGTGGATATGGGCACGTTAATAGCTTTCCTTCCTTCCCACGGGGCGGGACCTAGCCCAGTGATAAAGCGCTCGCTCGATGTGCGGTCTGTCTGGGATCGATCCCCGTCGGTGGGCCCACTGGGCTATTTTTCGTTCCAGCCAGTGCACCGCGACTGGTATATCAAAGGCCGAGGTCTGTACTACCCCGTCTGTGGGATGGTGCATATAAAAGATCCCTTGCTGCTAATCGAAAAGAGTAGCCCATGAAGTGACGACAGCGGGTTTCCTGTCTCAATATCTGTGTGATCCTTAACCATATGTCTGACGCCATATAATATTATAACCGTATATAAAATGTGTTGAGTGCGTCGTTAAATAAAACATTTCTTTCTTTCTTTTCCTTCCTTCCCTACATGTCAGACAAATGGTAATTTTGACATACAGTCTTAGAGACGAAACCCGCTAAATAATTTCCATTAGTAGCAAGGGATATTTTATATGCACTATCCCACAGACAGGAGAGTACATACCACGGCCTTTGATATACCAGTCGTGGTGCACTAGCTGAAACGAGTCCTCTAAAACTATGTCCGAATTAACTAGTGTTTGTCATCCAATAGCCGATGATTAATAAATAAATGTGCTCTAGTGATATCGTTAAGCAAAATAAACTTTAACTTTAACTTTGGTCTTGACGGCCGAAACCCCGTTCCGCCATGATAGTGCCAGCAAGGAGCATGTTGCACTGACTAACACTGGAAGCAATAACAATACAAGGTGATACATTCCGTGTCAAGCGAGGCCAGCAATTAATCACAACAAGTGAAGCACCCACAAAACATGATAATAACTGCAGCGTGTTTAATACACACAGTACAGTAGGTAGCAATATGTCGATAATCCCGTAATAACCCACACAAGACACGAGTTAATGGCGAACTACCAAACAAAGCACTCTGTTAATATCATGCTGGTAAATACGGCAGTTTGTAAATACTAGACTATTAAATACGCCGGTTTGTAAATACTAGACTATTAAATACGCCGGTTTGTAAATACTAGACTATTAAATACGGCAGTTTGTAAATACTAGACTATTAAATACGGCAGTTTGTAAATACTAGACTATCAAATACGCCGGTTTGTAAATACTAGACTATTAAATACGCCGGTTTGTAAATACTAGACTATTAAATACGGCAGTTTGTAAATACTAGACTATTAAATACAGCGTTTTGTTAATATTAAGCCAGTAAATATTGCGTTTTGTTAATACTAGACTTTTTAATACAGCGTTTTATTAATATTAAGCCAGTAAATATTGCGTTTTGTTAATACTAGACTATTTAATACAGCGTTATGTTAATATTAAGCCAGTAAATATTGCGTTTTGTTAATACTAGACTTGGGAACTACTGCGTTTGGTTAATACTAGACTTCAAACTGCATTTTGATAATACTGAATTAGTAAATACATGTATTAGGTTTTGTTAATACTAAACTAGTAAATACTGAGTTTCGTTAATACTAGAATATTAAACACAGCGTTTTGTCAACATTAGACTTGGAAATACTGCATTTTGGTATTACCGAATTAGTAAATAGTATAGAGCGTTTTGTTAATACTAGACTTAGAAATGCATCATTATTTTAAGACCAAACTAGACTATAGTCTTGCTTATCACTGCTTTAAATGCATAAATGTTACGCCACCCATTAAACATTATAGGTAATAATAATAATAATAATAATAATAATAATAATAATAACTTTATTTAATGAGGGTGACAGGTTTAGCACAAGCTAATCTTCCACTTGGCCCTCAACAATACATTGAAATACTGGAAAAGAAAATACATATATACTAAGTACTATACTATTATAATAATGCATACATACATATTGACTAGAGAAATCTTACATTTAACAGACATCTGTTAGTTGTGTAATATTGACACTAGGTCCGCAATTAATACCCCAGTTATCCACTTATCACTTCAGGTAGCCGTATGCATAACATCTGGAGTTTGCGTATGCTTAGGGGTGAGATCTCTAGAGGTGGAACAGTCTCTATTTGGGGGGGGGGGGGGGGACCACAGCCAGATTTTTATCTTTATATAGAGTAGGAAAACCCCCAACTCACCCCTCCAAAAAAGACAACAAAAAAACCACCACCCTCATTTTAGTCCACAAATGGGGGGGGGGGGGGGCGTACAGTACCCCCGCCCCTTCCCCCTTCCTACGGGCCAGCTGATCCTTGATTCACAATCGTCTTGAATTCACAAAATTCTTGCGATTGAACCGTTTGCCGGGGTCAATCTGCGTATAGGAACTATCTCCTGATAGCAGCCCGCTGTCTCCTCTAGTTTATCACTTTCCTCTCTCTCTCTCTCTCTCTTTTCTCGTCTCTTCTCTTCTCTTCTCTTCTCTCACAGCGCAAACTGGAATCTCTGCGGCGGCGGCAGCGGTCACGATGCATGCGTTATTATTCTTTGTAAACGATAGTGTTCGCCTGGCGGTAGTAAGGTGAAACCCACAGCTTTTCTACTGCTGGCTGCCCCCGTGACGTCACGCTCTATTTTCGGCACGCCGAAGTATTAACCGAGGGATGGGACTGGAGCACTGCGGCGTCCCGACTCACTCCGATCTAGAACCCGAAGTCGTGAGTGTGTGTGAGCCTCGCCGAAAAACACACTCACATACTACAAACACACACAAAGGAAAAAGTACCGAACTGCAAACTATGGATTTTAAACCACTCCACGCACACTGGTCATGCTTGTCGACAGATCTGTTGTTATTATTATTATTATTATAAACCGGAAAGTTTTAATTCTTCTTCGTCTTCTTCTTCGTGCCAATGTTGTAATTCGTGGTGCCGTCAGCGACGATGTCAACAATGGAACGCACCCCGATGTTGCGGGGCCCGGAGAGGCCGCGGTTACGACGTCTACTGAGTCGCTACCACTTCGACAACGACGAGTTGGAGAACTTGTACAAGAGGTACGTCTACAAACTGCAGCAGTCGTCCATCGGATACATGCTTGCTCTGTTCATAGTCCTCACCCTGTGCCTGGCGGTCCTGAACTTCGTCTATGCAGCCAATGTGACGGTGCTGGGGCTGTACCTGGGGGTGCAGTTCCTGGCGTTCGTGGGGGTGTTCGCGTACATCAACACCCACCTGATGCAGGAGAACCATTTTTCTATCGTCTGCTACATCCTTCTCGTCTTTCTCATCTGTTTTGCCGTGTTTGCCTTGCCCCTAGATTTTGGGCTGGATCTACCCGGGCGCCCCGCCAAGGTGCCGAACCCCGCCGATGGGGTGTGGGAGGTGGTGTTTGTGATTTTCATGGTGTATGCGTTGATGCCGCTAAGGACGTACATCGCCACTGTCCTGGGAATACTCCTACCTGTTGTTCACGTCATTGTTTCCGCATTGCTTGCCAACAATTTCCCTGCGTTACTATGGAGACAGGTAAGTAATATTATATAGGCTACTCGATCGCAACTTTTATTTTTGTTCTAGAACAACCGATAAACGTGGTATATTAATTAATTATCATATTCATTGCATGTTGGGTTTTTTGTTTTTTTGTTTTGCAAACACCTGTCGTTTGATGTGTGTGGTTACTACTGATTACAGATTGTAACCTGTTGTTCTCCTTTTGCCGTGGGTTTAATTATTTGTTTTAGGTAACATCATGGTCTGACACCTTTACCAAGAACGCTTCACCTCCGTTTACATCTATCCTTTATCTAGGAATGCACAAACGCAAAAATAATAGCAGGGAAAAAAAAATCTAAACAAAAACCAGACATACACACAAAACACCTACACATTTCTCCACAGGAAGACATAATATTTTTAACATCTCATACTTATATTTATAAATATATCACTACACAGCAATACTTTTATTCTGATTGCTAGACGCCACTTTCGTTCCATCACAAGAGATTTGCCATGACATAATAATTACATGTATACACACGCTTGTGAATTTGTATACCTGTATTCAGGATTTCCTAAAACTCCCATGTATATGTTATTATACTGAGTAATTACTTTTAATTAATTATTTTGTTCGTCCTATTTTCGTTAACCTTTTTTTTCGCACGAAATTTATTTTCAGTGATTTCCTTCACATGCGAAAAACACGAATTAAATTCCACGCGAAAATAAAGTATTTTACAGTATACTGTACTGATAATAATTTCTGTGCCTCCCTGAAGATGTGTAACATACCTACAGGCTAAACATGTAAAATTTGCTCGTTTGTACAAACTGTAACAAGTTATACCTGTCCAACTTGAAGCCAGGTGTCAAGTTCATTTTATAGTTTTTATCCAGGACTCGATTTTAGCAAATTCATTATACAACAAATTGTATTCCATGTAGATTTAGTGTGTTTTAATAAGAAAGTATTTTAATTCAGTCAAAATATGCTTGTCATACTTATTACTCTAGAATATAATACACATTGTATCACAAGCGTGTTACGTGTATATATTACATACTGGTGTAATAAGTAGGGCAGTTGAGCAACTTTTTGCTGCAAGGAAGGAACAGAAAATTAACCGATGCAACACGTTTAGACCACATACTTACATGTATTCATTTATTCATTCATTCATTCACTCATTTATTCATTCATTCATTCATTTACGTCTCTCTTCACACCCTGCTCCCTTTTTAATCGCTATTAAACAACCCGGCAATAATTTGCACATATAGTCAATGTTTCTTTCCCACCAGCCGCTTAGTAGTTTTATACTAGTAAAAGATTACAGGTGTTATTTCATACTAGTTAAAGATTACAGGTGTTATTTCATACTAAAGATAAAGATACAACATAAAACATAAGATAAAAACTTTATTGCATATAAACATTCTACATACGGAACTGGATGCAGAACACGTTACATATTTGAACAAACAAAACACTACAAACATCATACTATTCTAGTGACTAAATAAGGACTCATTATTGGTAGTAATAATATTACTAATACTAATAATAACTAGTACTAATCTGGTCAACCCAGCACGTCCATTGAACTTCACGGCTGGCCATTAAATTTTCAGCAGGACGGACCGAGGGTGACGTGTGCACACCGTGCACCTGACCTGATGCTTATAAAACTTTTAGAGTCTAGACTCGAGACTCTAATAGAGTCTGAGACACTAATATCATGACAACGCCATGCAAATTGTATGTGTGTGACGTCATTAGATATTGAGTCTGGACTTTAAACAGTTTTATAAGCACGGGCCCAGGTCTTCAGTTAATTCACTGCTCAAAACGTGATTTATTGTCAACCCAGCTCCACGCACCTTAAATTCAGAAAGGTGATGGCGTCACGCCTTTTAAACCATCATATCTCATTCTGAAGCACCTGGAGATGTTCACCTTTATAAATCTGCACGTCATGTTACAACATCTTCTGGTCTTCTTATAACATGGGGCGGGACGTAGCCCAGTGGTAAAGCGCTCGCTTGATGTCCGGTCGGTTTGGGATCGATCCCCGTCGGTGGGCCCGTTGGGATATTTCTTGTTCCAGCCAGTGCACCACGACTGGTATATCAAAGGCCGTGGCTGGTGCTATCCTGTCTGTGGGATGGTGCATATAAAAAAAAACCTTGCTGCTAATCGAAAAGAGTAGCCTATGAAGTGGTGACAGCGGGTTTCCTCTCTCAATATCTGTGTGGTCTTTAACCATATGCCCGACGCCATATAACCGTAAATAAAATGTGTTGAGTGTGTCGTTAAATAAAACCGTTCCTTCCTTTATTACAACATAAGCATGTCTCCTTACAACATTTGTAGGTCTCCTTACAACATCTGCATGTCTCCTTACAACAGCTGCAGGTCTCCTTAAAAATCTCGTCCCAGCCAGTGCACTACTAGTATATCAAATTCAATGGTATATGCTATCCTGTCTGTGGGTTGGTGCTTATAAAAGATAATAATAATAACTTTATTTAATGAGGGTGACAGGTTTAGCACAAGCTAATCTTCCACTTGGCCCTTGATCCCTTGCTACAAATGAAAACATGTAGCGGGTTTCCTCTCTAAAACATCTGTATGTCTCCTTAAAACATCAGGTATCCTTGTTTAACCAGAGACCATGTTATAATTAAACTTACAGGTTTCACATCATTGAGTGAGGTAATTGGTTTGTCTTCATGTTAAGTCAATAATGTGCTATTAGTTCATTAACGGAATCATATCAACCAAAGGTCTTTAATGCGTTATCTCTTCAGTAATGTGTTTCAAACACATGCACCTAAACAGGTCAATAATGGTACCATGTGATCTATTCAGTAATAGGTTTCACGTAATCCGATGAGGTCAGTTACGTGCTAGTAACATTACATAACATGTTGCTTCGGCCAGTAGTGTGTTACCAATTTACTAACATGGGTCGTATCAATAGGCCATTGACGTGTTGTTTCTATTATTACTAGGGTCACGTTTGGTATCAACTGAGTCCATAATGAGTTATGCATTTAATAACGTTTCATATCAATAGGCCTACTGAGGTCATTCATATTTTTTACTGAAGCCGGTTATGTTATCATCTTAAGAACAAGTTCCTATCAACTGGTCATTCACGTGATGCCAAGAGCTGTATTTCATTTTCAATTCTTTAGCTGCCAATAACGTCTGTTTATATAGCAACAGGTTTAATATGAATTGATGTTATTAGTAATACCAATGAATGAAAACAGGGTCGTATATCAATACTGAAGTGATTGACGTGTTATCACTTTTGGTGACAGATTTATATAAATATTGAGATCATGCACATGCTATTGGTTTAATAACAGATCTCATATTGACGGGTCATATATTTGCTTGAATGTGCGGCTTTATTGGCGACAGTCACGGCTATAATTAATCATAAATCTGAACGACAATACCGTAATACATGTTCAGGACAGTACCTCTGCACAATGCAAAATAGTGGTTGATTCCATCTGGCAAAATAGTGGTTGATTCCATAAATTTTAGATGTGCTACCACCATACAGCAAAGATGTAATACGTACTAAGCAACAAAAGTAACACGATTTGCAAACTAATATTAAAAAGGTGTTGTTTTGGGCGGTGATGTCAACAGAAGAACATTGAAATATTTCAGTTGTTTCTTGGTTTCAAGCTAACAGACATTAAACAGAAAAGATTTTTGTGTTTGTTGATATGATTTATGATATGTTACACTAAGGAAATGTATACATTGGGATATGTGTATTAAAATACTAGCGTTTTATTTCTCGTCCAGTACATTGTAAAGTTTATGTGTAACATATTTTATGAGGTGCATCACGTATTTTAACTTGGTGTGTCGTATTTAGCAAGTAATATATTTTAATGAAGTGCAGTTGCGAATACGTGTTTCTTTTTGTATGGAGTGCAACTCACACCCCCTCCCTAAAAACAACAACAACAACAACAACAAAACACCAACAACAAAACACCACCAACAAAAACGAAACAACAAACAAACATCATTTTAATGATGGAGTGTGGTTGCCAGTTTCGGATGGGGCAACAGCTGTCAAATACAAATGATTAAATTTAAGTTACATATTTGCTATTGTTTCTAATTATTTTGTTGTTTTCTGTAATTATTCATTGTACACAAAGCTTTTATTAGGACACTTGTAGTCCGCGGAAGAAAACTCTCCCCCCCCCCCCCCCCCGGACCCCCACCAGAACCTCGTTTCTGGTTCAGTAGTGTGATGTACATGTATGCAACTTGTTTAATGCCCTTCACTATTAATTACATATAACATTCACCTATACCTGTATACTACCCACAAAAACGAAATGACAGGTACAAATGTTAGTCTGTTTTCACTTTCATTACACTTTGTCATTTTATTCCCCTGAGAAATGTTAAACGTTTTTAAACGACAATTTGGGATTTTAAGATAGTTTTAAATACAATTTTAATATATTTTATAAAAATAAAAACTCCTTGATTTTTTTTTTAACGATACCACTAGTGGGCATTGCTTGCTTAATCATCGGCTTTTGAATGTCAAACATTTGTTAATGCTGACAGAGGAACCCGCTGCGTTTTTCTATTAGCAGGAAGGGATCTTTTATATGCACTTTCCCACAGACAGAGCAGCACACACCACGGTATTTGATATACCAGTCGTGGGACACTGGTTTGGACGGAGGAAAAAAAACTAATAAAATAATGGGTCATATTAGAGAATAACAAATTATTTCGAAACGTAATATCGTGAAAATACCAAACATACACTGGACATCAAAAATAGTTCAGATTGTCACCATCGTCATCGTCAACCACAGATTTACAGAGTTGCCATGGAAACCAGACCACACCAGCATCTCGGGAGACACCGCTGGGATTGCCGGTCGAAAGACGACGGTGTTTTATTGAGGTGGTGTTGTTGTTCAGCGATGCAGACCACCCCCTCGGCGGGTTATGAGCGATAAAACCAACAACTCACATGCCACACCTGACGTGTGGAGATTACAGTGTTCATTTTACTTACCCAGTGTGACAGAAGTCAGTAAACAGTAATAGCAGCCCGACAACACTTCCAAAACAGAAGATTTACATGGTGTTAGCGCGACCATCAGATGACATTGGGGACGAATGAATCTTTGTGTTTGTTTAACAACACCACTGGAGCACATTGATTTATTAATCATCGGCTATCGAATGTCAAACATTTGGTAATTTTGACATATAGTCTTAGAGAGTAAACTCGCTTAATTTTTTCAATAGTAGTAAGGGATCTTTTATATGCACCATCCCACAGACAGGATAACACATACCACGGCTTTTGATATACCAGTCGTGGTGTGGGGACAAATGAACCTTTGGCGTAAATTTAGCCACACAAGAACAAAATCTTCTGCATAAAATATGTAGTATTCATTCGTTTATTCATTTTCTCTAGGGTATTATGCTTATATCTGATTATGGTTCAAGCACGTTATCCTGGGAACACACATCAGCTGTCTGGCCCACCTGCTTATAAAAATGGGGCGGGACGTAGCCCAGTGGTAAAGTGCTTATTTGATGCGCGGTCGGTTTGGGATCGATCCCCGTCGGTGGGTCCATTGAGCTATTTCTCGTTCCTGCTAGTGTACCACGACTGATATATCAAAAGCCGTGGTATGTGCTATCCTGTCTGTGGGATGGTGCATATAAAAGATCCCAATGGAAACATCTAGCGGGGTTCCTCTCTTGTACTATATGTCATTTGATATCCAATAGCCGATGATTAATAAATCTTATTCTTTTGCTTATAAAACGTAAAAACGTAAAAAGAGTCTAGATTGAAGTCTGAATCTGGAGCAAACTCAGGAATGCCCCTTTAATCATACACGGAAAAATATAGTCCACATTACGCAACGACATAAACATGTAACAACTTACCAATAAATATAAAGTCGGTTACTGAGAGATAAGTCAGTGTAGTGGTCTTTAATATCTCCATCGGACTTTTTAAAATCCGCAGGGGCGGGATTTAACTTAATCGGTTAATTGCTCGTTTGAGGTGCTTCCGTCACAGGATCGAACCACCTCGGTGGATCCATTCAACTGATTGGGGTTTTTTTTCTCGTTACAACCAGTGCACCACAACTGGTCATTGGCCATGGTATGTGCTTTTCTGTCTGTGGAAAGTGCATATAAAAGGTCCCTTTCTGCATTAGATTTTTTTTTAGCGGGTTTCCTCTTGATGACTACGAGTGGGAATTATCAACCGATGATTAATTAATCAATGTGCTTCAGTGGTGACGTTAAACAACACAAACGTTTTCGATCTGCCCATCGAACCTTTAAAATTCGCTCTGAGTGGGAAACACTACTGGGATATGTTTCAAATCAAATTGCTTCAACCACCAGAGTTGATTATATCGAGTATTTAATCTGCGTACATAGTCACTCTAGTAATTGGTGAAAGTATCGCCTGATGTAAACGGATAGTTGCATCATTATTATTAAAGTGGACTCTGTGTACAACTGAAATTTATGATTCCTCCCTCTGTAAAATTTGAGCTGGATAGGCCCAGATAACATTCGAGCTAGACTAAGCGTTATCACTGTTCGTGTCTTATATAGAGAATAATACGTGAGTGGCCGTTAGATACCATTTATCTCACAACGTGTTGTCTTAAAATGTATCTAACAAGCAAAAGCGAGTTTGATACGTTTTTAAACAACGAGTTGTAAGTTAAATGGCATCTAACGAACACGAATGTATTATTCTATTTCTTACATATCCTCAAAAAAAAAAAAAAAAAAAAAACCCAGGTTTTAAGCACATTTTTACATTTTTTCGACAGCTCTTTCACGTGTAGCTAACTTACGCGTCACAGACAAATGATTGTCAGGTTAAATATACGTCACAGTGTAATCGAGTTCGATCGTGCTGTTTTTTCATTGGTGACCTGGTCATCACCTAGGAACAACCAGTCGGATGTTTTGAAATTGTTGACGCACGTACATGTGTAAACAAGTATGTGTTATCAAAACATTAATAACGAATGATGGTCTCACAACAGGTGTGTAAGATGAGTGATTTCCCTAGAAATTAGGCAAGGCATGGTAGACCAAACACTTCTGGGGCATTTTCACCATTTTCAGGGCACTTTTTTTCATTAAAAATACACAAAAATTAATTGAAATAAACATTAATGTAATTTATGTTCTTGCTTTAATAAATAAATGGCAAAAGATATAAAAGGCATATTGTATTAATTAATAATACCTTTTTGGGTGTTTTATAAAGGCAATTTTAGAATTAATTAGTGAAAAAGGCTTGTTTAATCTCATGGCAGCATGGTGCTGATTGAGGCAAGATGGTGCTAGACTATTGAGGCATGGTGCTGCACCATGCTAAAACAAGCTAGGGAAAACACTAAAGACAATTGATTTTTTTCCAGCTGAGATTATTATTATGAATGTTGTCACCTCTTCGATACTCGGGTTTGGGAATCGTGAAGGGGATGCGCATACTGCTTTGTTTGGAAAACTTAATATGAGACCATAATGATAAAAATGCACCATTTTGAATTTCTGACCACATTGAAGACATTCCAGCACGCTCCCCAAATTGGTTAAATTATGGACCTGCCTCTGGAATGTATCTCAGTGGTTGATTCGTTCATTACCCCAGGTTTGATAGATCCTCTGATCGTAGGGCCAAAATCCATGGTGGATCGTTTAGACTTAAAAGCAGCCTGCGGGACTAATATATTGATTCTAAGTTTATATATTCTAAGAAAATCGTGGTATGTACTGCCATATATGTACAGCAGAGATTATATAGAATACGATGGCATATCTGGTTTCATTTCTAGCATTCAAGATCCAGTGTCTCAAGTAAAAGTAAAGTTTGTTTTATTTAACGACGCCTCTAGAGCACATTGATTTTTATCTTATCATCGGCTATTGGACGTCAAACATATGGTCGTTCTGACATATTTCTTTAGATGAAACCCGCTGCCGCCACATAGGCTACTCTTCGATAAGCAGCAATGGGTCTTTTATATGCACTTTCCCACAGACAGGACAGCACACATCACGGCCTTTGATGAACCAGTTGTGGACCACTTGTGTGTCTCAAGTATTACATGTTTAACACCTACATACAGTGGTCACTAATTACACAGAATGATTTGATACATCCATGATGAATCTTTGGGATTATTATTCATAGCTGTAGCCTGCACGACCAATATATAAAATATGTTATATATACTATTGTCATGTCTGTAATGCAGAGTAAATAAATACATATGATAGCAGCTGGTTTCTTTTTAAGCAATCAAGATTCATTGTCACAAGAGATATACGTGTGACACCAACTTGCTTATTAAACACAGTACAGTGATACTTTACACTTTTGCCTTTTATCATGTGACCTGCCTTAAAACACACAGACAAATATTACTGTTGAATTTTCCACGAGTGTTCTCGACCATTGACATTATAACTTTCATACACTCGGCATTTAATAAAGTTATATTATTTTTGTAAACTGTTGTCGGATCTGAAATCCACACCATAAATGTTCTACTGCAATTTTGCAATCTGCTCCAAATATCCTGGACAGATAAAATTAAATATGTTAATTATACGGTATCACCAAGGCATGGCAGTTGAGGATTTGGTTCATGCATTTTGTATTTGTGATTCTGTAATTTGAATAATGGAGTGTTAAACTACGCACGACAGATTAATGTGATAAATGGTGCATGGTTTACAACACGGCGGCACAAGCTGTACGCCCATAATATGCCTGTCAACCATTAACATACAGTTTTTATAATTGAAGGATTAGGTAATGAGACGGGACATTATCGTAATGGGTATTACAATTTGTCGAGTCTGTCGCTAGATTTTATCCGTGAGTATTGCCGCTGAAAGAAGCTGTCATGTAAACCCCCCAATCGGAAGCTTGTTGTCTTGAGGTGATTGAGCAAGGAATCTTTATCTCTAGAACACCCACGAGCTTCAGCTGTTTAGAATTGCCAGAAGCAGCCACTTGTCTGACACATAGGACAAAACACAACCAGACCGTGGTTTCGTTCATACAAAAATGTTAAATAATTAAATATGCACTGCCATGTAAATCAGATCTTAAAGGGACATACCCTAGGTTTTAACACTAGCACCTATTTTTGACTATAATAACCGTTTTTTGATAATTTAAATCATACTTTACTTAGATTTTATTGTTTAGATTATCAATTTCCGTACATTCGAAGTGTTTTTGGTCATCCTGGTGTTTTTAATATCACAAAATGCATTTCTCATATTTAAAAAAAAACCGCACGTGCGCCTGAGAAGTAAAAGTTATGGAGTCGAGTTTTAGTCTATCTTTAGAGGGTATTTCACCAATTCAGAGGCACAGACTCATGTTTCACTCAGTTGTAACTTTATCCAAATGTATTACTGGTTTGTAGATTAACTAAACTTAGTGTTAATGTTCACGGGTTGAAACTAGGGTATGTCCCTTTAACTAAACTTAGTGTTATTTTTCACGGGTTGAAACTAGGGTATGTCCCTTTAAAACATTTGTCCCCGGATCTGAAGTGAGGAAATATCAGTGTCTCGAAGCTGCTCCAGCTCCAGACGCCATCTCCAAACGCTTTCTGCAAGGTTAGGCATGTCCCCCATCTCTGTACTCAGATGCCCTTTCGTTTATAGACATAAAAATCCACCAATCAGATCCCATCGGCAGTAGAGCACTATCGGGATGCGACATACTAGTATTGTGTGAAAATAAAATTCATATTTGAGAAACAGGTGTAAAAGACTCTGATTTACCCCGTCGTCTAAACATTTGCCTCTTAATTCATTGTGAACTCTTTATATATACGGCGAACCAGGAAGTGTCGTTTTAAAATACTTAATTATCAACAATATATGCAGTGGTTTAAATGGTTAATATATTATTAAGAATATACATTATGTGTATTAATCCATACCATGTATGTATTAGGATTTTTAAATCATTTTTTCTGGAATCTGGAATCTAGACATGTCAATCAGGGTCAATTGGCGTTGTGAACATTCCACTGATCGAATTAAAGGGATATAATCAATAAATGAATTTCATCTGATTATGTTACTTTCAAACGTTTGTATACACACTAGTCATCAAGAGTCACCACGTAGGTTTTCACAAACAACTGGACCCAGGGTAAGCGTGTCTGGACTGTGGCGAGCGAAATCGTGCTCTCCCGGAAAATATATTTAAAGGGACATTCCTGAGTTTGCTACAATTTTGAAGATGTTATCGACTAACAGAGACTCTTTAACAATTGTAATTACATATGAAATATATTTTTCTGTATAAAATATTAGTGGCTATATATTAAACGTGTTTCTGATCGTTCTATTTTTACTAGGTTAAATTTCATTTTATTTCCTAAAATATATTTTTTCGTACGTACGAAATTATTTAAAGACAAAATCCAGTTTGGGCTTCTTACAAATATTAAGACGACCAGAAACACATTGAATATACAGACACTGATATTCTAAACAAAACAAAAAAAATTAATATGTAAGTTTAATCGTAGAAATATTTTATTAGTCGGAAACATTTTATAATGCAGCAAACTCAGGAATGTCCTTTTAAAAAAGAAAAAAAAAATCACCGCGAATTCCATCTACACCAACGCCTGGAAAACCTCGATTGAGTTCGTGTCGGAATCTGCACAAGTAGAAAAAAAGCACTGAATGTCTAGCAGATTTCTGTTGAAAGGTCATTTATACATACATGATGCAACTGCCGCTTTTCTCTAATTCGATGATTATTGTATTTGTATTTTTGATGATTCATACCCTACTCACAGAGCAGTTGGATGAGAGATCACACTGGCTAGTCTACCAGGAACCCTTTATACAGATACAGTAAACGATATGCGCTAAATGAAATTGATACACCCTAACACCCCTCCCCCCAAAAAAACCCCTACAAAACAAAACCCAAAACAACCCCTGGATATTAATCGTGTGATTTTCAGTTTAAAAGTACCTGCACATGTATTTTAATGGTTGTTTTTAACGTAATATCTGTGGACATTTGTTTGAAACTACCCACGACTGTCACAAGATAACAAGATGGATGTTGTAGTAGCCATAGCTGACGCCAATTTGGGATTGATTTAACTGGAAATATGGCTACTGGTTTTGAATAAACTGTGTGTTAAAATTGAAACTGTTGATATCAACATGACACATAGTTGGGACAAAATGGCTACGTGTTGTTTTTTTTGACGTTTTAGGCTTTATCCATAGGTATGGATCTTGGCACTATGTTCCCATTATTGTGCCTGCCCTCGTGGAACTAGCTGCATATGTTGAGTACATTTATGGCCGATCAAATACTAACATCACACCATTGTGGTTGAAATGGCGCAGATCCATCAAGAATTAACTCGGGTTTCCAAGCAGAGACCCGCTAAATGTTGTCCAATCAGCGGCCGTCAGTTTTAAATTAGTGGAGTATTGCTTTGCCGCCTCTTCCAATATCCTACTGCCAACCTACATTTGTCAAGAGTGGTTTCAGCGCGCGCGTCCAGGACGCCGGAACCGACCAGCAAATGTCCGGCGAGTTCAGGGCCGGCGTCAATCTACCAGAGTTAAAGGTAGGGCTACACGAGAGTCGTTTGCTTAACGACACCACTAGAACACATTGATTTATTGATCATTGACATTTGACGATTCTGACATAGCGTCTCAAAGTAAAGCCGCTTCATTTTGGATCATTTATACGCACTCCCCCCCCCCCCTAGACAGGACAGCACATACCACTGTCTGGTATACCAGTTGTGAGGCATTGGTTGGGTCGGGGAAAACAATCAAAAAATGGATTTATTAAGGGTGTTCGATCATACGACCAAAGCACCTCAGGCGAGTGCTCTACCCACTGTGCTAGTATGGCCCAACAAAAATACTTGCCTGAAAATACGCACATATACTGAGAAACAACATACAAAAAAACAAAAACAATCGAAGAGCGTTTGGTATTTTATACAAAATGTGAGTCACTATTAGCATCGTGTTATCTGTATAAAGTACACAGATGGGATTGAATGTCGGTAATGTGAGATTGAATGCCAGTAACACAGTTAACTTACTGACATTACGGTTGAAGATTTTGGCTGCAGTCGCTTACTCTGTCTTGTTAATGTTGGTGTGATCTCTTATTTATTTTCATCAGTGTATTTGAATTAACCCGAAATGTGCTTTGTTTTTCAAGCAGATACATGCTAGTAGTCATCATATTCAAATTTGTTTTCGATATTTTGGTAACATTCACTTTGGGATGACCAAATATACATTGTGCACACAGACACTGCTATCCTAAATTGATAAATGTATTTAATATACAATTTTAGTCTTTATTTGCCGAATTTACAAAGCCTGTTTTAGACTTGCACGCGGGTAACTACAAACATTTACCATGCTTCAACACCTGCGTTTACGAAAACCAGGCTTCGTAAATTCAGCCCTGAATGTCTATTAGTATTAGTCGGAAACGTGTTACTACAGAAACAATCCCAGAGCAGTATCTTTAATCGCAGCGGCACCCCGCCTTTAACTTTTTAAACGAGCTGCCGACGAGCAGTTGTCGAGCTGTGTAACATGCGGCTCGTTTAGGCATATGCGCACCATCAGCTCCTTGATCTCTTTATTGAATAAAGCAATGCATTTATCACCGTCAGGTTGATATGACTCCTGTGGGAAATCCCGGACGATGTTATTAAGCTCTGGTAATTAGATTTGCACACGGGATTTTGGCTCCGCAACTCGCCGTGTGGGTGCTAGGACGCGACTAGCTTAGCCGCGGAGTCGGCCCGATTTGGAGGTTTCCGTCAATATCGGCCGTCGGTGTCATACAGCTTGAACCGCGATAATTAGAGTATGCTTGAAAACAATGTTTATGTGCCCATCAAGGGCACTCCATCAAGGACATTGTTGACCAACATATTGGTTTTCCCGTAACGGTAATTTTGTTTGTAAAGCTTGATAGTCATGGGGAGTCAGGTTTTAGTGTTTTACAAGATGATGATGGATATCACAATTTAAAAGTTATTTCTTTATACGTTGTTGGTGATGGTGTTGTTGATGATGGTGATGACGATGGTTATGATGGCAGGAAGAGGAAAAAAAAAAGATTATGATAAAGATATACCGAACACACTTTTGTTTTATGTTGTAAAAATTATTATCACTTTAAATTACAATCATACTAAATTAAAAATTGTTTCCGACTGCTGACATTGCAAACCCAATTGCTACATCACTCGTTAGAGAGAGAGAGAGAGAGAGAGAGAGAGAGAGAGAGAGAGAGAGAGAGAGAGAGAGAGAGAGAGAGAGACAGACAGACAGACAGACATGCCCCTATACCACTAAGGTTTCTGGCATATCTCATTGTAGAAACAATAATCTTGTCAGCAGTCGCTTCAGTTACAATGAAATATTGACCAGTAAATGTGGTGTTATGACTAAGCAACAAGCTATTTAATAACGAAAAATCAGTTCACCGAGGAAAATCAAAACTATTAAATTTAAATGTTATTTTAATTTCTTCATTGAAAAAGACTCTCTCATCCCACCTACAAAAAAGGTAAAGTATAGGTCATGTTATAGCTACATTCAAGCTTGTTAAAATTTTTAAACCTGTTAACGTGGTGTTAATTGTTACTGATAACACAAAAGGCGTTCTTCGTGCCCAAGTGAATGGTCGCAGTCTGGCCACAGGAAATAATTTAACTGTAAGCGCCCGAATGGAGGATTCTTCACAGGTCTCCTGCGGTGCAGCACAAAGCTCTCTTTGTTCGTTATGGTCGGTGTTGTGTCGAAGAACGGTTCTCGGTTTGTCCCGTATCATAACCAACAAATGAGGCTACCTGCCAGTCACCAGCTCGGTGGGAAGTACAAACCGTTTGACCGGTTTCGTGACCTTTTCAGGATGTTTTGAAACATGTAGCGACATAGAGACAGAAACACGGTTATAAAAATGTGGTTTTTTTTTGTCTGTCTTCTCTTTGTGTATGTCTGGCTGAATAGACATTAAACTCCCCTTGTTAATGTTTTGTTGTTGTTGTTGTTGTATTGACTGAACGGTTGTTTTTTATGTTTCTCTTACTAATTTTGATGTGACGCTTTTATTTATATTTTATGGCTGTCATGTTGTGAAGTTAGGTAATGTTTTAGCATTGTCCATTTGGTTAAAGTGCAGGTTAAATTTATTTTGTTTAATAAACCCACAAGAGGACATGCATCGATGTATTAATCATCGGCTATTGGATGTCAAACATTTGGCCATTTGGACATCTAGTCATAGAGAGGAAATCCGCTACATTTTTCCATTAGTAGCAAGGGTTCTTTTTTATGCACCATCCCACAGACAGGATAGCACATACCACGGCCTTTGCTATACCAGTCGTGGTGCGCCGTCTGGAACGAAAAATAACCCAATAGGCCACCGACGGGGATCGATCCCAGACCGACATATTGTTAAGTAAACTGTCCAGAGTTTGCTTCCATTGTTTCCAACAATAGAGCGTTTGTAATGATTAAAAATACGTGCAAAATACATTTTCTTGTTTAGAATATCAGAGACCGTATATCC
Organism: Gigantopelta aegis; assembly: GCF_016097555.1. NCBI lineage: Eukaryota > Metazoa > Mollusca > Gastropoda > Neomphalida > Peltospiridae > Gigantopelta > Gigantopelta aegis. The sequence goes on from NC_054707.1 coordinate 9,683,391, forward strand.
AGTGAGATTCTAGGCATCCTAATATTTGTAATGGCCCAGTCTGGATTTTACTTCCCAATAATTCTGTACGTACAAAACATAAGTCGTAAATGAAGTTTGAGCTACTACAAACATAATACATAGGATGATGAAAAACATGAAGATTAAACTGGCAGTGGTAGGCCTATACTAAAGAAGAACTTGTATCTAATACTTAATTGTATTCGTTAAAAGGTTTTAGTAGTCAAGATTATCAAACAATAGTATCAAACTTAAGACAGTGCCTTAAAATAATGTCACGTTGTTTCATAGGTATGTAACAGATGGGATTCGAACAGCAGACTCTCAGTAGTCCAGCGCTCTACCAACTGAGCTGACAGGGAAATTCTCAGTAGCTACTTTCCATTTCCAGACAGACAGACAGACAGACAGACAGATATCTTTATTTACGTCTCACCTCATATACAACATAATTACATTTAAAATAAACCTATAAAAGTGCATAAGCCATTCCATAGGGAATTATGAGATACGATATATACAATAAACAAATATTCACATTTATACTAAATATGAAAACCAAAGATAATAATACTAATATATGTACATATGGGTACATCATCGTAATATTCATATCATTGCCATGTCAACTTATTTACGTACTTATATCCAATTAAGATTCAATCACTCTGTTCTGGGCACACACCTCAGCTACCTGTCTAAAAGAGGGTTAGTTGTTAGTGGTTAGTGAGAGAGAAGAGGGTGTAATGACCTTACACCTACCCATTCAGTAGTTAAACTCGCTCTGGGTGGGAGCCGGTACCGGGCTGCGAACCTAGTACCTACCAGCCTTGTGTCCGATGGCGTAACCACGATACCCCCAAGAGGCTACTATCCAAGAGTATTAACGTGCACATTCAGAGAAAAGCTGTTGTAGCGCACGCCTGTCCTGGGCACAGGTGTCGGCCTCGGCCGGCTCTTCCGTCCAGGACGAGACGCTACAGCCAATAGGAGCACTTTATACCAACACTACTGCAGGTATCTGAGGGTCTATTTTTCCTCTAACGTTGGAACCTGAAACAGAGTAATCCGTAAACCACAGTTTCTCTTAACACGGTCCACTCCTTGGTTATTAAGTTGTTTGATGGGTTGCTGTAGATCGTGTTCATCAGGATAAGAAGAAACGTTGTCAGCTTGTGAAAAAGGATGGGCAAACTATCGCTACTAAGGACTTTTGTGAGATTAGTTGTTGTGGGTTTTTTTACTGGCCTATTTCTCTAATTCACAGCCACCACCTGTACCCATCTGACCCTGGCAAACGCTCATGCGTTGAATATTGTGTTTGGTTATAGAATTCGAAAATTATACATTAGTCAATTGCAAGACAGTCTCATCTGTGTTATTTTGAAAGTTAAAGTTCAAGGTTTTTTTTAACGACACAACTAGAGCACATTGATTAACTAATCATCGGCTATCGGATGTCAAACATTTGGTAGTTCTAACACATAGTCATCAAAGGAAACCCGCGACATTTTTTTCTAATAGATCAAGGATCTCTTTTAAAATATTATGCACTTTGCCACAGACAGGAAAGTACATACCACGGCCTTCGACCAGTTGTGATGCACTAGTTGGAAAAAAACAACAACCTAATCAGTTGAACGGATCCACCGAGGCGGTCCGATCCTGCGACGCAAGCACCTCAATTTTGCAGTAGAAGAATGTTAAAGACACTAATTATTAATACTATCTGATTCAGTTACACACACCTATATCATATAATCACCAAAGAATGAAGTACAAACATGGTGGGCCGAAATTACGAAATTGTTTAAATCTGTAAACAAAAAACAGGATTTTTAAATGTTTGCATGTGTGACTGTGTATTTGTGCGTACGTGCATTTTTCTGTGGGTGCGTGCATATGTATATAACCCATATGTGTCATACGTTTGTATGCGTTGTTTGTTTGTAAATATGAGAAGAATAACATTTGATAAAGTATTGAAAAATATACACTGTGTGTGGTGGCGTGGTGTGTCGGCTGTGTTAGATACAATCAGCAATACTTCGCTACAAACAGACATGTTTGAAGGTTTTTTACACTGTCTACCGCCAGTCATGTAGAAAATACACCTTTAACACGCACGGCTGACTCTGTGGTTTCTTTATTCACCCGTCCAACTGCTTTGATAAACATAGACCGACCTCGGTGGTGCAGTGGTTAAGCCATCGGACTACAAGTTGGTAGGTACAGGGTTCGCAGCCCAGTACCGGCTCCAATCCAGAGCGAGTTCTTAAGGGCTCAATGGGTAGGTGTATGGCCACTACACCCTCTTCTCTCTCACTAACCACTAACACACTAACAACTAACCCACTGTCCTGGACAGACAGCCCAGATAGCTGAGGTGTGTGCCCAGGACAGCGTGCTTGAATATAAGCACGGAAATAAGTTGAAATGAAATGAAATGATGAACGTAGGTACGATCATTCTCGATGTATTCGGGCTTTACCCTGTCCAAACCATTGCCACATGACTCGTATACCAAAAACCGTGGTATGTATTGTTCCGTATATTGGAAAGTGCATTAAAATAACCTTTAGGGCCAGTAAATATTTTCAGCATTGTTCTTTATGGTACACAAAACACACTTCTTTTGGGGTTTACAAAGCATACACAGGTTGCATTTTTTTTGTTCATTGTTAACAGTGGTAAAATTTAGTCAAACAACATTTGAAACCATCTGTTATCAAAACATGCCAACATATTATTATAACACTAACAAAAACTGACCAAAGTCTATTTGCCATTAATTAATTTTGTTGAGTATACAAACTGCGCTGAATTATTGTTACACCAACATTCCTTTCTTTGTTTTTGTACCTAGATTTAGAAAAGATACACTTTAGCATTGAGAGGACGGGACGTAGCACGGTGGTAAAATGCTCGCCTGATGCGCGGTCGATCTAGGATCGATCCCCATCGGTTGGCCCTCATTTGGACTATTTCTCTACAGCTGGTATAACAAAGGCCGTGGTATGTGCTATCCTGTCTATGGGATGGTGCATATAAAATATCCTTTGCTGATTGAAAAAGAGTACCCCATGAAGTGACGCAGTGGGTTTCCTCTCTCTCTTTATGTTACCTTACGTCATATAACTGTCATTAAAATGTGTTATGTGTCGTTAAATAAAACATTTCTGTCTTTCTTTCCCTAGCGCTGCCGTGTCACAATAGTATGCACCTAGGTTTACGAAATATTCACCTCAGCTGCACTGTGCAGTGATACAGCACTATATCTGTCTAAATTTAGCTCGGTTCTTTCTTTCTCGCCCTCGCCCTCTTTCTGACGACCGAATCCATTGTGCCGTCCGCCAGGGGGCGGAGCAGGTAAAACGTGCGGTATTGTTAAACGTCAGAGAGGAGCGACGGTTAATTGCGGGGAGGAGTCGCCAGGTACATCCCTCCACCCTACTCTCCCACGCTCCTCGACTGGCTGTTAGTCTCTATAGAATATAGAATCGTACGTGTTCTACCGGCCTCGGTGGCGTCGTGGCAGGCGATCGGTCTACAGGCTGGTAGGTACTGGGTTCGGATCCCAGTCGAGGCATGGGATTTTTAATCCAGATACCGACTCCAAACCCTGAGTGAGTGCTCCGCAAGGCTCAATGGGTAGGTGTAAACCACTTGCACCGACCAGTGATCCATAACTGGTTCAACAAAGGCGATGGTTTGTGCTATTCTGCCTGTGGGAAGCGCAAATAAAAGATCCCTTGCTGCTAATCGGAAGAGTAGCCCATGTAGTGGCGACAGCGGGTTTCCTCTTAAAATCTGTGTGGTCCTTAACCATATGTCTGACGCCATATAACTATAAATAAAATGTGTTGAGTGCGTCGTTAAATAAAACATTTCTTTCTTTCGTACGTGTTCTGACCCTCAATATTTATAATACAACAATCTACAGTTACATAATGTTATACTGATTTCTATTTACACGCTGGTTTTTTTAATTGTTTCCATTAAAGTTGGTTTGTTTACGACACAACTAGAGCACATTGATTTTATTAATCATCAGCTATTGGATGTCAAACACTTGGTAATTTTGACAATCTCACAGAGGAAACATTTGTCTATTAGTAGCCAGGGATCTTTTATATGCACCATCCCATAGACAGGACAGCACATATCGCAGCCTTTGATATACCAGTCGTGGTGCACTGGCTGGAACGAGAAATAGTCCAATGTGCCCACCGACGGGAATCGATCACAGACCGACTGCGCATCAGGCGAGCGCTTTACCACTGGACTACGTCCAGCCCCTTATTTCCATTATGTTATGTAAATGTCAATTATGCACTGGCGTAGGAAGGTGCCAAAAAGTGGGGGGCTCACACTTTTATATTTACACACTTTTACACTATTATAAAGCAAATATTAAGCAACACATCTTCCTACGCCAGTGTTATGTTATTAGACATGTACAGCTAATGCATTGTAAAATGTGAAGGTCCATAAACAATTCTGTTGAATTAAACTGACCCTCGTAATATCGGTTAATTCGATTAATAGTCACGATTATGGATCTGAATTCACTACTGGTAGTATCAAAATAATAGCTACCCATAAAATTCCATAAAAATGCATGCATGTACCAGTGTATGTCATAGGCGTCGGAAGCGGGGGTGGTGGTGGTGGGGAGGGGTGAGGGGTGGGGCAGGGATCACTAGCCCCTCAACCCTAAACCTGCTGCTGTTGGAACACCTTGGGCTGTTACACCTTTCATTTAATAACTGGCACTCAAACTTGGCGCTCCAACCCCCCACCCCCACCCCAATTGCCGGCATCTTTTGGAGCATATATGTATGTATGTAGTATGTATTGATGTATGTATTGATGTATGAATATCTATATATTGTATGTATGTCGAGGTTGACTGTTACATATATAAATATTAACGCACTGGTGCAGGGGATAATTAAATCCTTTCTGGCCTCACAAATTGTCTCATACCGTTGCTTGGACTCGAACCTATGGTACCGAATCGTCCGCAAATTGCAGACTAACCACGATACCTTTTTGAGCTATTGAGGCAACCCATGTATGTATGTATGTATGTATGTATGTATGGTATGTTTAAGAACTGATAGCCAAATGTTTTGAAACAAATGTCGGGTAGGGTTCTTAATTCACCCATTTATTTCGTTTTTGAACGAAAGAAGACATTCTAAATGTATTTGAGAAGTAAACTGACTGATATTTGTTAAATGTACACAGAAATACGCGCTATCTATTGTATACACTCGCGATATAACTTCCGGCTGGGTCAAAGTTCGAGGTTCACTTTTGATAGAGAAGTGAACACCACAAGTTCTGTGATTGGTGATAAATGTGTTGGTTGTGAAAAAAACAAGTTTCATCTAGGCAAAAAATGTATGCAATTTTATTTCATCTAGTACCACGTGGTCCTTAACAATATGTTTGACGCCATATAACCGTAAATAAAATGTGTTGAGTGCGTCGTTAAATAAAACATTTCCTTCCTTCTTACTACTACTAGTACTACCATCACTACCGCTGACCCAATCACTACTGATGCTGCTACTACTAGTACTACTACTACCATCACTACCGCTGACCCAATCACTACTGATGCTACTACTACTAGTACTACTACTACCATCACTACCGCTGACCCAATCACTACTGATGCTGCTACTACTAGTACTACTACTACCATCACTACCGCTGACCCAATCACTACTGATGCTGCTACTACTAGTACTACTACTACCATCACTACCGCTGACCCAATCACTACTGATGCTACTACTACTAGTACTACTACTACCATCACTACCGCTGACCCAATCACTACTGATGCTACTACTACTAGTACTACTACCATCACTACCGCTGACCCAATCACTACTGATGCTGCTACTACTAGTACTACTACTACTACCACCATCACTACCGCTGACCCAATCACTACTGATGCTGCTACTACTAGTACTACTACTACCATCACTACCGCTGACCCAATCACTACTGATGCTACTACTACTAGTACTACTACTACTACCACCATCACTACCGCTGACCCAATCACTACTGATGCTGCTACTACTAGTACTACTACTACCATCACTACCGCTGACCCAATCACTACTGATGCTGCTACTACTAGTACTACTACTACCATCACTACCGCTGACACAATCACTACTGATGCTGCTACTACTAGTACTACTACTACCATCACTACCGCTGACCCAATCACTACTGATGCTACTACTACTAGTACTACTACTACTACCACCATCACTACCGCTGACCCAATCACTACTGATGCTGCTACTACTAGTACTACTACTACCATCACTACCGCTGACCCAATCACTACTGATGCTGCTACTACTAGTACTACTACTACCATCACTACCGCTGACCCAATCACTACTGATGCTACTACTACTAGTACTACTACTACCATCACTACCGCTGACCCAATCACTACTGATGCTGCTACTACTAGTACTACTACCACCATCACTACCGCTGACCCAATCACTACTGATGCTGCTACTACTAGTACTACTACTACCATCACTACCGCTGACCCAATCACTACTGATGCTACTACTACTAGTACTACTACTACTACCACCATCACTACCGCTGACCCGCTGACCAAATCACTACTGATGCTGCTACTACTAGTACTACTACCATCACTACCGCTGACCCAATCACTACTGATGCTACTACTACTAGTACTACTACTACTACCACCATCACTACCGCTGACCCAATCACTACTGATGCTGCTACTACTAGTACTACTACTACCATCACTACCGCTGACCCAATCACTACTGATGCTGCTACTACTAGTACTACTACTACCATCACTACCGCTGACCCAATCACTACTGATGCTGCTACTACTAGTACTACTACTACCATCACTACCGCTGACCCAATCACTACTGATGCTGCTACTACTAGTACTACTACTACCACCATCACTACCGCTGACCCAATCACTACTGATGCTGCTACTACTAGTACTACTACTACCATCACTACCGCTGACCCAATCACTACTGATGCTGCTACTACTAGTACTACTACTACCATCACTACCGCTGACCCAATCACTACTGATGCTACTGTAACTACCACCGCTGTTGCTGCTACTACTACTACTACTACTACAACGTCGTCAACAACTGCTGCTGCTACTACTACGTTTACTACTACTACTGCTACTTTTGCTACTTCTGCTACTACTGCTGCTGCTGCTGCAGCAGCTGTTGCTGCTACAATTACTGCTACTGCCGTTGTTGCTGTTGTTGCTGCTACTACTACTACGTTTACTACTACTACTGCTACTTTTGCTACTTCTGCTACTACTGCTGCTGCTGCTGCTGCAGCAGCTATTGCTGCTGCAATTACTGCTACTGCCGTTGTTGCTGCTACTACACTATTCAGTAAACAGGAAAGTGAACATGTCTGCTAGCTGTAGGTCACCAGTGACGACGTGTTGCGTACACGGCTAATAGTAAATATTACGTTTAGAGGCCGCTAACTCGTTATTGATTCGCCCATCTTGATAACCGTTTTCCCATAAAGATGAATTAAGCTTCATTTACGGTCTTTGTGTTGTGTAAATACCGTGGCCTTATCGAAACAGACAAGTTTATTTTCAATCTAAGGCATAAAGCAAAGATCAATGATAAATGCATCCTAACCTTATTTTAGAAGATGGGAAGAGGTGAAGTGGTGTGTATGTGTGTATGTGTGTGTGCAGAGGCAGATCCAGGAAATGATTTGCTGGGGGGGGGGGGGGGGGGTGCTAACGGAAAAAGGGCACATGGATCAACTCGTGAAAAGGGCATCCCAGTGGGGAAAAATGGAAAGAGCGGGAAAAGGGGCTTGATTATTTTTAAAGGGGGCGGCTTCCGCCTTGGATCCGCCTCTCTCTCTCTCTCTCTCTCTCTCTCTCTCTCTCTCTCTCTCTCTCTCTCTCTCTCCCTCTGGTGGTATTTGTTTTTTTTCTTTACTGAAGACTAGTTCAAAACTGGTTGTTGTAGATCAATGTCTGTTACATCCTGAACTGGTAACTCAAAGGCCTTGGTATGTGCTGTGCTGTTCTGTCTATGGGAACGTGCATATATGAGGCCCATTGCTGCTAATGGAAAAATGTAGCTTCATTTCTTTGAATACTATGAGTCAAAATTACCAACTGTTTGACATCCAGTAACCAACGATTAATTAATTAATGTGCTCTAGTGGTGTCGTTAACCGTAACAAACACGATTACGTCATGAATTTACTACATCTCCTGAATGGTGTGGTTGTCCACCATTCTCCGATTCTTCGTAGCCAGGGAATTCTGAAAGCAAAACATCACTAATTTAAATTCCAAATGTATATGATTGAGACACGAAATGCATGCAAATGGCATTAATGATACCGAAAGGAAAAACAAAACCCAAACCCCAAAACAGACTTCGACGTAAAACAATTGAGCGGAGTGATTAATTTCTCCTAATGTATTCCTTAATATGGATTGTGGGAAACCATTTAAGACAAAATGTATTACCGAATTGATACCATATAAATTCACATGCTAAGGAGAGCTAACATTTACTCTCCTTGGACTAGTTTTAGGTGAGTGTTGTGATGTGCGTGTATGCCTCGCCTTAAACGGCAAGAAGGAAGAAAGGAAATGTTTTATTTAACGACGCACTCATCACATTTTATTTGCGGTTATATGGTATCAGACATATGGTTAAGGACGACACATATATTGAGAAAGAAAACCTGCTGTCGCCACTTCATGGGTTACTCTTTTCGATTAGCAGCAAAGGATCTTTTATATGCACTATCCCACAGACAGAATAGCACATACCACGGCCTTTGATATACCCCAATGGGCCCACCGACGGGAAACGATCCCAGACCGACCGCGCATCAAGCGAGCGCTTTACCACTGGGCTACATACCGCCCCTTAAACGGCAATAGTCTGCACTAGAAACCAATATCGCAAATATCCAATGTGGTTTTACCGAGACAGAAATGTTTTCCTTCTATACCCACCGCCAGTCGAATGTGCCGCAAGACCTAAAAGCACACAGTGTATCCGCCTATACTTATAACCGTAATAGAAAACATCCATTAAATGCCCTTTGCTTGCTTTTTTCCGAAGCTTTTTATGCTGTTTTATGGAGTTTATACCGACTTTATTTTGACTTTATTTTGTCAATTGAGACTTGGCGTTTCCACCATCACATCTGGGTGCTCTTTAGATTGTAAATTTAGCCGACATTCTCAGCGTTGAAAGCATGTACCTATATATAAAACAAAGAACGACAAAACACTGATTTCTAACACGTGCTACGCAAATGGGCTAGGATGCCAACAATGGTTTTAATCGAAACCAAAAGAATCTAAAGTGAAAAATATATACATGTATATAAATAGAGTTTGTGGTTCCTCTGTTGCTATGGAAATATAAATCAGTTTGGTACACACTTTTAACCCGTTTCTTCGAATTCTTTCTACATGAATAAACAATCTATTGTCAGTCCATACATAGCTCTGTCAGTATGTACATTTATAAGTACAAGTATACAAACAAGACTCGGTAAACTAGTTTTGTAGTGGTCGTTAAAGGTACTTAGTTCTCCCTGTAAATAATTTGATAAATATTGAAACATTATTCTATGCATATCCGTATGCGCTCTCAGGCGTCCTATAAGTATATGGGACGGAACGGGACGTAGCCTTATGTAACGCGTTTGCCTGATGCGCTATCGGCGTAGGATCGATCCCCGTATGTGGGCCCACTGGGACAGTTCTTTTTCCAGCATGTACTCCACAACTGGCATAACAAAGGCCACGATATGTACTATCCTGTCTGTGGGATGCTGCATATCATAAATTCCTTGCTGCTAATCGGAAAGAATAGTTCATTGCTTGGCAGCAGCGGGTTTCCTATCTCATTATCTCTGTGATCCTTAACCATATGTCGGACGCCATATAATCGTAATTAAAATATGCTGAGTGCGTCGTTAAATAAAACATTCTTTCCTTCCTTCCTATGAGTACAAAGGTTTTTGGTGCTGGAACTGTCGCGTTATGAAGTGGCAGTCCTCTTACAGAGTGAGTTGGAACCATATATCGTGGTAGCGATCGGCTATCATCTGTAGGCAAAACACCAAGCAGTGAATCATAGCTGCATACCCTCACAGTTGTCATGGTTTTTTTTTTTGAGTCTTGTACAGAGATACGGTTTTGAATATTTGAAGAGTATGATACGGCTTGTACTACACACTTTGTTTTGTTTATATTGTTTTGGGGCATTTCTGGTTGGTAGATTAACGCATACTATGGTCAGTTTTCTCCATTTAAACCTTTATCATGCTGTTAAAGCCGCACGCCCTAGTTTCATCCAGCGAAAATAAATTATAATTTGGTTAATCTACAAACCTGTAACTCACTTAGATCACGTTTTTATCAAATGGAGTGAAAAAGCAGGTTTTATATCGATAAATACCATGGGAATCCCCATGTCCCAATTGCTTGAAATAATTTTGAAAGTTAGTATTCTGATGTCACCGGTAGATGTCGCTCGAAGCACACCAATGCCTACGTCACGACAAATTTCACAGAGTGCGCATAGACTTGGGGTGCGTTCCTTTCACCTCTCCTGGACCTCTCCAACTGTTCTGTCCTAGTTGTATCCTCTCTCCAGATAAGGGTTTGTAACGTTTTGTATTGAGATACTTACTTGTCTGAACTTTATTGTTATTGAAAATGTTCACGAAATGTGAAGAAAAATCTCACAAATGAACAACAAGCAAACGACAACAAATCGGCTGTTGATTGCGCGAACCGTGCACGAGAAAACAAACCGAACCAAAATGAGAAAGGTCACGTGGTATACCAACGTCTGTGACATTGAAATGGGAATATCCCCTCTAAAAATAGATTAGACCTTGTCTGCTCAACGTTTTTTTCTCAGAGGCCCGTGGCATTTTATGAAATACGAAAAAATGGTTTTAATAGCGAAAAACAACGGCGTAATGGTTAACAACTACGGCGTGTCCCTTTAAAGCCCGGCGTCTCACGAGGACACCACAATGGATGAAACACATGTTCGGCGCACATTAGAGATTTGCATGTTGTATTCAGCCATGTTGCTACCTTATAATGGTGTGATTTGTCAACAATACGCGCTACTACCGTAGAACACTCTCCATTGAATTTACCACCTCATTGTAGTTTAGTACCACCCAGAATCGAACTTGAAAAAACTCACCACATCGAGAAGGAGTCTTAAAATTATCATAATCATAATAGTTGACAATTCCCTTCCTGCCGCGCAGTATAGTTAGTAGTCTGTGTGTTCAATATGCAAATTGTACATTCAGTCACTGAAGTGATGCAGGCACACACAAACATGCCGTGAGGACCTGATAAAACATTCTTTGGACTCTGTGTGATGTAGACATACGAGTTTGAATATGTTACTGGTTATGTTCTACATCACCTTTATGGAAAAATACGAAAAATGCGTTTTATTTTAAAATCCTATTTTATCTATTTGGGGAAGATTTTAATATTTAAAGAAGTCTGTTTTGTGTAACATCACCATTGGAGCACATCGATTAATTAATCATCGGCTATTGGATGTCAAACATTTGGTAATTCTGACTCGTAGTCATCAGAGGAAACCTGCTACATTTTTTTCTAATACAGCAAGGGATCTTATATATGCACTTTCCTACATACAGGAAAACACATACCGCGGCCTTTATCCAGTTGTGGTGTACTGGTTGGAACGACAAAAAACCAACCAGCTGAATGGATCCACCGAGGTGATTCGATCTTGCGACGCAAGCACCTAAAGCGAACACTCAACCGACTAAGCTAAATCCCGCCCCCTTAATATTTAAAAGCCAGAAACCTAATTAATTTTTTCTACCACTTGTTGTTTTAGATTAGGTAAGGCCCTAGTGTGTGCGAGTGCGTGTGTGCGTGCGTGCGTGCGTGCGTACGTGTGTGAGTGAGTGAATACGTGCGATCTCGGTCGCTGCTCGTAAATAGCCAGAAGCCATTGTCTTGCATGACAAAAAATCATAATGTCATCATTGCAATGAATCATGAAAACATGTCTTCTTTCTACTGCCCCGCCCACTCTTTGTTTTAAACTAGACACAGCCATGGTGTGTGCGCGTCTGGGCATATCTGTCGTTGCCTTCAGCAATGAACTGTCAAAACACCGCGAACCATTATCCTGTATATATCTAGAAATCAGCAAATCATCACTGTATGCACTCCAGGAAACATGTCTCTTTTCGCTGCCTCGCCCTTGTTATTTTAAACAAAAATACTACTCCGATGCATGCATGTGTGTGAATCTCAATCGTTATTCACAGCTAGGAACTGTTATTGTTTAAAAAAAAAAAACGACAAACCAGTGCAGTACCCTCCGTGGGCAGGGGGCGGAGCTGGGGGCCCCCCTGAGAATCTCACTTTTTTCTTTTTTTGTTTTACTCCAGAAAATAGCATACACATCTCAGGGTTTAATTTGTATAGTGTTTCATTTGTTTATAAAAGTAGTGACCCCCCTGGATTTTGATCAGGGTACGGCCCTGCAAACCATTTTCCTGTATGACAAGAAATGAAAATATCCTCGCAAGCGATGGTTGCGTGTCTGTGATAACGCACTGTGACACATAACACGTGTACTTCAACGACTCCCTCTTTGTGATTTAATAGCCTGTGAGTGAAGACGTTGCGCTAGAATTATTAACACTGACAGTGATTGGTAGCTTTCTGTAGATCCTCATACTCCGACTCGAGAAGGCTGTGTTGGGGATAATCACGACAAACCTGATAAAATGAAAACTTCGAAAACAAAGAAGAACTACATGTAGTCTGACTAACAACGAAACAGTCTAAGAACGAAACAGTCCGACTAATAACGAAACAGTCCGACTAATAACGAAACAGTCCGACTAAGACCGAAACAGTTCGACTAATAACGAAACAGTCCGACGAAAAACGAGAGTTCAACGTATTAAGGCTGTTACTAGCGTGGGGAGGTGGTGGTAGTGGTGATGGCAGCCCGCCCTGAAAAATATTTTTAAAATGTCCTTTTTGTCCAACTCAAGAAAAATTTACAGTATATCAACTGTTCCCTGAATAATTGATAAAGAAACTGTCCGACTTAACAAGGCTCAAACTAGAATGGGTACATGGATGGGGGTGGGGGATAATAACCAAAGGTGCCATTTTTGTTAAAAGTTCCCTGGAGAAGACGCTCTTTTCCCTCTGCTCTGATTCATTTATGACAACAAGATTTAGCTCAGTAGCTCAGAACTCGCCTAAAGTACTTAGGTAGTACGATCGAATCCCCTCAATGGGCCCATTCTCGGACTGCTTTCCGCTCGTCCCAACCGTTGCACCACCACTGGTATATCAACGGCCATGGTATGTGCTGCCTTGTCTGTGGAAAAGTAAATATAAAAGATGCTTTGCTGGTAATGGTAGCATGTATCGTCTGAAGACCACGTGACAGAATCATGAAATGTTTGACATCCAATAGCCAATGGTTAGTTAAGCAGTGCAGGGCTTCTAGAATTGTATAAACATTCACTAGCCATGGGATCAGTGATTTAAAAAATGTACTAGCCATGATTAAAAATCCACTAGCCATGGGATCAGTGATTTTAAAAATGTACTAGCCATGATTAAAAATCCACTAGCCATGGGATCAGTGATTTTAAAAATGTACTAGCCATGATTAAAAATCCACTAGCCATGGGATCAGTGATTTTAAAAATGTACTAGCCATGATTAAAAATTCACTAGCCCTACTTTAAATAAATACAATTTTACTAATAGTAATAATCCGATATGTCACATAAAGAGGGAGACAGAGCTTAAAAATCCTTAGATTTGGGGCGGAAAGGGGGGGGGGGGGGGGGCAGGATATTCATATTTACAAAATATGTAAATGCAGCATTTGACAAGGTTGTTTTTTTCCACTAGCAGTTAGGCTAGTTATAGTAGTTATTTACTAGCCCAACATTGAATATCACTAGAAGCCCTGAGCAATGAGATCCAACGATGTCTTTTAACATATAACTTTGATTCACTTGTTTTACTATATACCACCTCTTTTTATACGGTGGGCACGACCCTGCTAACTCGATTATGATAAACTGCTCCATCACGTGTAGTAAGCCTAATGGTTCTGTGTCGGGTTCTGTAACGTACAAGATAAACCCGCTTTTTAACAAACACGGAACAGATATATGGACGATTTCACTAATGGAAAAGAGATTCTTTTTGGAGCTTTGTGTAATGTATTCACCCTTCTCCAAATCTGTCCCAACTCGCCGATTAATCCACTATCAATATTACTTTTTGGAAACATTTATATTTACTTCCGTGCTCACAGAGCCTTTTGTATTAGATGGAGATTACTTCCGCAGATAAAAAGGGAGATAACGCTTTTTATGATATAAGAAATGTTTTGGTTCAGCTTTTTCTAAAATATACTGAACAAAATAAGAAACTCCCGCTAACTTTGCTTGAACATAACTTGATGAAAACAAACCGGGGGAATAATTGTTATATATGCGTTTAAAGAGTGTTCCATGATGCATCGTTTGGTGCAAAAATCATGGCCATAGGTTAACAGAAACTGGGAGAAATTTTGACCAAGTGTGGTAGGGGTTAAAAAAAAAGAACCCACTTAATAACGAGTATGACCACCTCTTGAACTGACCACTGCAGTGCATCGCAGGCGCATAGAATTGACTAAAGTGTTGATTTCTGCCTGTGGAATATTGTTCCATTCCTGAATGAGCGCTTGACGAAGTTCGTTAACGTTAGCGGGTGGGTTGGGACGACGCCTCAATCGTCTGTCCAGACTATCCCAGGCATGCTCGATGGGGTTGAGATCAGGACTTTTAGTGGGCCAGTCATCAATGAAATCAATGTTATTTGTCCTAAGAAAATGTACTGTGTCTCTAGCTGTATGAGAGGTGGCATTATCATGCTGAAAAATCGAGATGTTGGCGTTATTATGGAACAGAGGAATGACGTGATGAGCGAGAATGTCATCGCGATAACGTTGAGCATTTAAATTGCCATCAATGACGACTAGTGGTGAACGATAACCATGGGCAATGGCTACCCAGACCATGACAGAACCCCCACCCCCGAAACGATCTCGTTCAAGAACACAACAGTCAGCATAGCGTTCATTTCTCCAACGGTAGACGCGCACCCTGGCATCACCACGTTGTAAAGAAAATGGGGATTCATCCGAAAAAAGAATGGTATTCCAGCGTCGCCGTATCCAACGAATGTGTACACGTGCCCAATTAAGACGATTTAGACGATGACGTTGCGTTAAAACGCATCCGACATAAGGACGTCGTGCATGTAAACCCTTCTCCCGCAGACGATTACGAAAGTTTGCCCACTGATTCGGTTATTGTGAAGCCCAGGTGTGTTAGCAGCAGTAGCAGTGGCAGTTTGGAATCGATTGCGCAAATGCGTGTTCATAATATAGCGGTCTTGACCACGTGTTGTAACACGCGGACGTCCACGAGGTGGCAAGTCGTTTGGTGCTTCCTGTCATTTGAAATCTTACGCGAAGATTTCGTATCGCTCGACTAGAACTCCCAACATGCCTTGCAACGTCTTCTGTCGACATGCCAGCATCAAGCATGCCAATCGCCCGTTCGCGTAAATTATTGGGTATTCTTGGCATACTAAAAATGCTACAATGTAAAAAACGTTAATTATTTTACAAATTTAGAATCGTTTTCGTTCACTCGACAACAATGTCAGTAAGACAAGTAAAAAAAATTGACCGAATACTACACGGGACATGTCGAACCATGCATGCATGTGCAAATTGAATTTCACGTTTTCGACGATTAACAGTGCATAAATAATCGATAAAATTCATGAATCCTGATAATACAGCTCAAGGCTAATACTACCTATATAATTTCATTACACAATGAATTCTTTAACACAACAAATACTATATGTACAAATCGGAAGTTTCTTTTTTTGTTCAGTATATATATATATATATATATATATATATATATATATATATATATATATTTCGAGCGCGTTCTTCATTTTATTTCAATATATTTACAGAGAACCAAACTTTAATTTGTTTGTTTTGTTTAACGACACTACTAGAACACACTGATTTAATCATCCGCTATTGGATGTCAAACATTTAGTAATTTTGACAAATAGTCTTAGAGAGGAAATCCGCTGCATTTTGCCATTTTTCACTGATTCACTAATTTTGAAAACGAGCTTTTTTCCTATTCATTTAATAACGAAACAATGAAGTTTAATAGTGAAATAAGCGAGTCTCAAGTCGTCTGCAAACAAACACGAACGATATGAAAAATGCACGATTATCGAAGGGTGCCTGATGATCGGGGAACTTGTAAACTAACTGAAAATCATTGCCCCTCGGTATACAGCCCAAACATGCTTAGTATCTGTTGCTGGTTTATCATGGGGAACTTGTAAACCAACTGAAAATCGTTGCCCCTCGGTATACAGCCCAAACATGCTTAGTATCTGTTGCTGGTTATTATGGGGAACTTGTTAACCAACTGTATCATTGCCCCTCGGAATACAACCAAACTTGCTTCGTATCCATCGCTGGTTGTCATGGAAACCAGGACTAAATGGAAACCTGTACAGAAAGCATATGGTGGCAGGGAAGTTTTTAGATTTCTTTTTTTGTTGTTGTTGTTGCACTTCACCACACTGTTTGAGGAGGAATTTGGTAATTTTACAGAGATAAGCGCGGACGAGTTACATTGTGTAAACAAGATGGAAGGTAGCCCACGGGGTGATGGGGTTTCCACACACAAGGTGTTGTGGGAAGGGATTGTTTACCTCTGACAGCAGATGGCTATTCAGTCTTGTGTATATCGATACCCCTGGCTTCTGAGCAGGTTCAATACCTTTGGCATTGCCAAGCTGTAACAAGTCTATCGTTGATACTATAAACCTAATCACACTCATACAAGTCAGGGTTATATTTTGGTCAGAAATACCAGAAGAATCACCCAATACTGCCATACAGGCCTGCTCGTAACAAACAGTACACAGATATTGTTTCACGTGGGTGTAGTCAGCTGTTGGAAGAAAACCCTAATTATTACAATACAGACCACGCTTAAGTTTAGCAGAAACACACACATACACACACACACACACACACACACACACACACACACACACACACACACACAAACAAACACACACCAGAAACCCCTTAAAAAATACCCCAAACAAAAACAAAAAAAACCTTAAAAAGTTGCGAACAAAATCCTGAGATATGCACCTACAGACACACGCACACACAGACAGACACACAACAATCCAAACATGCAATAAGATAAGATAGACGAACAGAC
Source organism: Gigantopelta aegis (assembly GCF_016097555.1). Lineage (NCBI taxonomy): Eukaryota > Metazoa > Mollusca > Gastropoda > Neomphalida > Peltospiridae > Gigantopelta > Gigantopelta aegis. The sequence goes on from NC_054707.1 coordinate 9,700,866, forward strand.
GAACATGTATTTTTCCTCAGGTACATTGATCAAGAACAGTAGAAGACTGTTTTATTACAGGCTATTTCTTTTTTAACAAACAGCGCCAGGACAACAACACCAGAAAAGAAACCCGATATTAGACAACAGACTATAAGTTGAAATACAAGTACTGTTGGAATAATTTTCTTCAATCATACAGAGCCGTACCCTGATTAAAATTCCTAGGTGGGGCACTACTTTTTATAAACAAATGAAACACTATACAAATTAAACCCTGAGATGTGTATGCTATTTTCTGGAGTAAAAAGATTTTCGGGGGGTGGGGGGGGGGGGGGGGGGGGGGGGGGGGGCAGGGTACGGCCCTGTCTTAACTAAGGGTAACAACAGCAGTGATACAGCAATTCGTAGGTTTCCGTAATAACCAAAAAACGTCGTCGATTTTCGTAATCACAAGATTTCCTGGATTCCCGTAATAACAACAGTTCGTGCATTTCCGTAATGAACACTGAGCCACTGGCATTTCACGTGTCTCTTAATGAGGTGCAACTTCGTGTCACGTACTTTATGTATCTGTTAATGAGATGTTGTTGCCCTTTTACCAGACTCCGGTCGCCACTGTGTAACTATGTAAAGGTTATAGCAAGACGAAGCAATAATATTAAAATCATAGGACATTGACTGGTCTCCAAACTCTCGGCGCCTACCATAGGTATTGACGTGTACTATACCATTGTCGTAAAGGTTAAAGTTTGTTTTGTTTAACGACACCATGTCGTAAATGTATTCTGCTATATCGTAAACCTGTTATTTTTTTGTGATTTGTTTTTATGATATCAGATTTGTTTATACATACCCTGGGCTTTCTGTTGTGGTACAACCATAATATGACTAAGAGTACTTAAAACAATTTTTAAAGTTGTTTTTCGTAATTTGCCTGATATTGACAATCATCACAATTTATGCCGCTGTAGCATTTCATTTGTACTCTCCAAGAATGAATGAATGAATGAATGAATGTTTAACAACACCCCAGCACGAAAAATACATCGGCTATTGGGTGTCAAACTGTGGTAAATGGTTCTCCAAGAATATGCACTTCCCAGTCATTATTATACGTATAATTTGCACTCCCCCAGTTATTATTATACGTAAAATACTCATTCCTCTTGAATTATTTGCACTCCCGTAGTAATTATACATTTATCCTGCAACCACCGTTTGTAGTAACAGAATATGATGACGGATAATGCAAAGTCATATCCTGCTACTAGCAGGATATGACTTTTGACGTCACTCGTGTGATGTCACACGCATAGCTACATTACAAAATCGCTCATTTGACCTTTAGGTCATCGTACAATGTGGCTGAAATAACAGAAATAATAGCCTCGCGGAATTTCCCATTCTTACTTCACAGGATAAAGCAGATATCCGACGTCATTAACTAGTTATTCTCTATATAATATGCACTCTTCACTATTATGTTTAAATACTGAATACATTGTCTCTTAAAAGAACTTTGGACTGATACTAATTTAAGTGCTCTTCAATGAATACAATCCACCTTCATGTTTCATCTGCGTCCTTCTATGTGTCCATCTGTTCGTCTGTCCGTCCGTCTGTCCCACATAGAGTTTTCCTGGTGTGGGTTTTTTTTTTGTATGTTATTGACTCCGTCACATTTCGTCTTAAAACAAGTTCTAAAGTTGTTTGTAAAGTTTATTTATAATTTACAATTTGCTACATTTCTTCTTCTTAATATATCTTTCATTGGTCGACTTGTTTTGTTTCTATATAGACAATTATTAATTTTCACATCTCAGTGCACGGCAACCCGTTCTCATCTCAAATAATGAAGCTTTCATTGTAAAACATGACCAATACCAAACGTTTCGCCCAAGTACTAATAATGAACCACAAACTACATGTATATATTGATTCAAACAACTTAGTAATCCAGTACTAAGAGGAATCAATTTATAATCAGCGTTCATCAACAATTTAGATACGCATGTGTACGGTATTTACAACATATTATATTGATGTCTTGTAGTTTTCAAGTAATTACATATAGAGAAGATCGGAATCTTTGCAGTAAGGTCATCCTCATCGAACCTTTTGTATGTCTGTGTCTGATCGTCGTGTAAAATGACACTCAAGGACTGGGGGTAGGGGGCATTTGTCATTCCAACCATTGCAGCACGATTGGTATATCAAATACCGTGATATGTGCTATCCTGCCTGAGGGATGGTGCATATAAAAGAGCTCTTGCTACTAGTGGAAAAATGTAGCGAGTTTTCTCTATAAGAGTATATGCTCAAATGACCGAAAGTTTGACATCCAATAGCCGATGATAAATAAATCAACGTGCTCTAGTGGTATCGTTAAACAAAACAAACGCCTTGGTCCCAAGGACTGGGTTTGATGTAGATGTTATTGGCCACAAAGTTTGTTTTAATTAACGACACCACTAGATCTCATTGATATGTATCAATCATCTGCTATTGGATGTGGAACATTTGTCAATTCTGAAATATAGTCTTTGAGGAAACCCGCTACATTTTCCCACTACTATTATGTGTACTTTCCAATAAACAGGCAGCAGGACATCACATACCACTGCCTTTGATGGACGTGTTGTGTTATACTGGTTGGAAAAAGGAATAAACCCAGTCAAACAATGGTTTCACGGAGGTGATTCGATTCTACAACCAAATCATGCGAACGCTCTACCGACTGGTCCTCGTAACTTAGAGATTAGAGATCATTTGGAGTCCCAATTGAAGAAGAAGAAGAATGAATGTTTAACGACATCCCAGCATGAAAAATACATCGGCTATTGGGTGTCAAACTATGGTAATGCAAACAAATAAAGTGATGATCGACCAATATAAAAATTCAAGATTTAAATAAAAACAGTGTAAAGAACTGTGCAGAAATACAAATATCACAGATAGATACTGACTTTTACTCAAAATTTCAATTTTATCTCGAAGAAAACAAGGGGATTTGTGCTGTATTTGTCATTCTCAAATAGAATGTTACACCCCTGCACCACAGTGAGGTCACAGTACGCGCAGGGTAGTCCCAATTGAGTATAGTTGCTTTATTCACTGCACTCGTGCCAATTGTAGGCCCTGGTTAACCTGCTATAAACAGTGGTTAAACGGACGGACGGAACAAGCTACTACATGTAACCTGAACAGCTAATCAATAGCGCCTATCTGCAAGGTGGTATTAAACCACGGCTTTTCATCCAGAAAATTGCTTAAACCATTTACTCTCTAAGCAATCGTCAATAGGCGAGATGCTGGTTCACTACTAATGGCATTAGCATCAGACGCAAGGAAGCCAGCTTTGCATATATACATGTACCAGGCCCGCGTCCGTTGATTAGCATAGACCCGGGACGACTTCTGAATGCAGATTTTATACAAAAATACCAATTCAATTAGGACCTACATGGTACAGTGTCCGAGAATGCATACAGAAATATACTCTGCAAAAGGAAGACAACAGCAACAGTGAGTAATACAACAGATATATGTCTGTGTATCTACCAAAATATCATTAACTATCATGGGGTTGAACCACGGATCTTTGGTGCCACCAAAAATGAACAGTTGCCGATCGTTAATGTGAAAAAGTAATCTGTTCCTATAATTATTAGCGCTCGCTCGATGCACGGTCGGTCTGGGATCGATCCCCGTCTGTGGGCCCATTGGGCTATTTCTCGTTCCAGCCAGTGCCACTACGACTGGTATATCAAAGGCCGTGGTATGTACTACCCTGTCTGTGGGATGGTGCATATAAAATACCCCTTGCTGCTAATCGGAAAGAGTAGCCCGTGAAGTGGCGACAGCGGGTGGCCTCTCGCAATGTTTGTGTGTTCCTTAACCATATGTCTGATGCTATATAACCGTACATAAAATGCGTTGAGTGCGTCGTTAAATAAAACTGTACATTTCCTTCATTCATTCCTATTATTAATACTTTTCAAGAGAACTCGGATAAAAGGCAGGTCTGGACCGGAACAATGGTTCAAGCTGACAAGAACTAGGTTCCTGGCATAGCTACGATTTTATAGGGTAGGGGGAATCAAATTGTATCTTTTATAAGTGTTATTGAGCGACAGGTAAATATAAAAAGTGTTTGAGAAAAGGTGTAATTGAGGGGGGTGGGGGCGGGGGGCGGCATGTCTACGCTACTGCTCCTAGCTACACTACGTTCAGTGTACTAAAATTCTCCTTTCTCAGTGCACGTGCAAAACAGCCTCACTTCCGCTAAAAAGTTTGTTTGTTTGTTTGTTTTGTTTAACGGCACCACTAAAGCACATTGATTAATTAATCATAGGCTATTGTATGTAAAACATTTAGTAATTCTGAATCGTAGTACAACAGAGGAAACTCGCTACATTTGTATATGAACTTTCCCAATAACAGGAAAGCACATACGACGGCCTTTGACCAGTTGTGTTGCACTTTGGTCGAACGAGAAAAATAAAATCAGCTGAACGGATCCACTGAGGTGGTTCGATCCTGCGAAGCAAGCACCTCAAGCGAGCGCTTAACAGACTGAGCCAAATCCCGCCCCACTTCCGTTAAGAAAGCTTAAGATGGACAACTGCTGATCTTTCCAGAGTGGAAGTGCTGCTGTAATACGTGACGTAATGAATTGGAAGCCGTCGAAAGACCAGTGAAACAAAGCCTTTGATCAGCTACACTGTGAATGACAAGACATGACGCTGTGACATGGTGTAAGGTTAATGAGTATCAAGAGGATAACAAGTAACAGACTGTACCATTCTGTCAGATAGAACGTTCACCCGAGAACAGGTCAGAGGTAATCAAAACCATTACCGAACTTTGGGCTTGATGGCTGTAGAGTGCTAGCTGTCGGGGCGGGATATGCTCAACATACGCAAACACCTGATGCCATCACCGTTTTTACAGTGTTTAATGAGTGCATGCCATCACAGGTATATATATTCCATTGAGCTATATCCTGTGCAAGTTAAGGGTTTTCTAAGCTAGTCTTTGGAGTGACAGTCCTACAGGCAGGGCAATAAAGATGAAATGTCCTGTTACGGAATTCCCGGAGAAAGTGGCGGTCCTCCCAAGGACGAGCACCTGATAGTGGATCATGGAACCAATCACGACTTTGCCTAACATCCTTTAGACTCTGCCGTGTGCAGAGATACGAATTTGATAATGGAATGCGGTTTTGTCGTTCATATTTTATAGAAAGGAAATGTCTTATTTAACGACGCACTCAACTCATTTTATTTACGGTTATAGGGCGTTGGACATATGGTTAAGGACCACACAGATATTGAGAGAGAAAACAGGCTGTCGCCACTTCATGGGCTACTATTTTCGATTAGCATCAAGGGACATTTTATATGCGCCATCCCACAGACAGGATAATACAAACCTCGGCCTTTGGTACACCAGTTGTGAAGCACTGGCTGGAACGAGAAATAGCCCAAATGTTCCACCGACAGGAATCGATCCTAGATCAACCGCGCATCAGGCGAGCGCTGTACCACTGAGCTACATCCCCCCCCCCATTTTATAGGATCACCGCACGTTACGTGAGGTATGGCATGCGAGATGTGTAATGCATGTTACTATTGAATCATAGATGTTCTAACGGGCATCTTGGACATTCTAATTAGCTCATCTATCATCTTAACATTGACGGCCCTTTCTCAAACAGACGTGTTGGATCCAGATGAGAGGCCTAATTCACAAAGCTCTCTCAACATATCTTAAGCAACATCACATATGATTCGTCCCTGCAAATCTTTTAGCATGGCACTACCAGATCGCAAAGTTGCGATAGATTTGGTCACAGGCCGATGCACTGTTGTCATACCTTCCCACATGATCCTCGCATCAGTGTTTTAATTTACATGTCAAAACGTCAACGTCGTTAACATGCCAAAATCGTATCATTGTACTAGACCGTCATAGCTGTGACACGACTGTAAATGACAGAGTGCAGTGTTATTATTCAAAGCCTATGTTTCTAGCGGAGACCTTAATATAGGCATTGCTTGTCGGTCAATACCCAACGTTAATACAGACGTTAATAAATATTATTTTAAAGGGACATTCCTGAGTTTGCTACATTGTAAGATGTTTCCGACTAATAAAATATTTCAACGATTAAACTTACAATTTAAATATATTTTCTTCTTTAGAATAGCATTATCTGTATATTTAATGTATTTCTGGTCGTCTTACTATTTGTAAGAAACACAAACTGGATTTTGTCTTCAAATATACAGCCACTAATATATTATGCAAAAAAATATATTTGATATTTAATTACAATCGTTACAAAGTCTCTTTTAGTCGATAACATCTTCAAAATTGCAGCAAACTCAGGAATGTCCCTTTAAAAATATCTATTCCAACCCATGCCATGCCTATACAGCTATTTCAAACATTGCGCATGTGTTAATTATAATGTTCATTATTTGTGAGACCGAAACACGTCGTGTTTTGATTGTGTGTATTCTGCCTTCCCTCAAAGCAATCAGTAAGCTTAACTTGACACCCAATAGCCGATGTTTACGTTCGTGTTAATAAGTTGTTAAATATTCATTAATTCCAGATGTATAACGTAATATTACTGCATCAAACGTGCAGTGTTTGTTGATCGGTATTAGAACTGATATAATTACTTTTTGCTTTTTGCCACGTCAGGGTCGAGACGTAGCCCAGTGGTAAACGCTCGCTTGATGCTCGGTCGGTTTGGGATCTATGCCTGTCAGTGGACCCATTAGGCTATACTCGCTCCAGCCAATGCACCATGATAAGTATATCAAAGTCCGTGGTATGCGCTGTCCTGTCTATGGAATGGTGCATATAAAAGATCCCTTACTGCTACTCGAAAAGAGAAGCCCATGAAGTGGTTACAGCGGGGATTTCCCCCTCAATATCTGTGTGGTCCTTAACCCTATGTCTGACGCAATATAACCATAAATAAAATGTGTTGAGTGGTGCGTCGTTAAATAAAAACATTTCCTTCCTTTTCCTACCTTTTGCCACGTCGAGTCCTCGAAACAGATCTGATCTCAAAACACTTTCAACATCGCCCCTTTACACACTGTTAGAAAATTAAAAAAACAAAAACATTATCAATATAACACTTTGGCGACTTTGCCACAGGCGAGATAATAAAGTTTAAAGTTTTTTTGTTTTGTTTTTTAATGGAGATTAAAACTTCAGGCTTGTGCGAACAATAAATATTTTAGATTTACGGATACGACTTCTTTTAGACGTAAAGCAAATGCTGTAAAATTATTGATATCTCGTAACTCGTTCATTCATTTCAATTTATTGTCATTGTTATATCCAAGGGCCAGGACGTAGCCCAGTGGTATAGCGCTCGACTTATGCGCGGTTGCTATAGGATCGATCCCCGTCGGTGGGCCCATTGGGTAGTCAGTACATTACGAATTGTATATCAAAGGCCGTGGTATGTGTTATCCTGTCTGTGGGATGGTACATATAAAATATCCCTTGTTTACAAATGGAAAACTGTAGGGGATTTCCTCTGTAAGACTATATGTCAAAATTACCAAATGTGTGACATCCAATCCGTGTGCTCTAGTGGTGTCGTTATACAAAACAAACATTAACTTTCAACTCTTATATCTAATTAATGTTCATTCACGCTCTTGTGGGCATACACCTGAGCTATCTGGACTGTCTGTCCTTTTGCATGGATGATGATTAGTGAGAAAGAAGTCGCCAAGGATGGGAGCCAGTACACACGGGGTTTGAACCTACTGTGTTATCAACCGTAAGACCGATGGCGTAAACACTATACCACCGAGACCTTCAGTCTTGTCCCTCAAGCTCTCTTAAGCAACTTCACATATGATTCGTCCTTGCAAACCGTTTTGCTTTTGCTTTGCACTGTAAGGTGGCAAAGTTGCGACAGTTTAATTAATTAAATTGTGAATGAATGCATTGCGCATTTCAGTGTCTCTTAACTTATTTCGACTAGTGTACGTCTTGGCACTATAAACCAACATGATATGCTCAAGTTGGCAGCTAATACTGTGAGAAGAAGGTCCAGTTCCCGTGAGGTTTGTTTATGTATTGATCCTGTACTTGAGACACCTTCTAGTGAGAAGCGCTGCTCGCCGCGGCCCCCTGGGGGTCTCTTTTTGAAGTGCACATCACAGCTGTTCAATGAAGATAATTCATAAGTTCTACGACTTGCCGAACTCGTGCTTCTGCCTTAGACACCGGCATGCAAGTCATCTGCCTACGCTTTCCATCCATTCCCATTTTACTTTCTTTTTGTATTTCTGTTTATCGCGTATTTCGCGTAAAAGATCTACAGAGCTTGTGCAGGACATCGTGCTTGAATCACATTTGAATATAAGCAAGCTTTGTCTTGTTTGTTGATTTTGCTTTGCTTTTTGTTAATGGTAAAACATGTTGTGAGTTTTCTTTAACGAATTTATGTCAGAATTATGAAATGCCTCACATCCAATAACTAACAAGCGGCGTCCTTATTTGTTAAACAAAACAAACATTCGTGGGGCTTTTTTATTTGTTTGTTTGTTTCTTTTTAGTTTTTTTTAAATGTTTTACATCATGTTTCAGGCATTGCGTGTCACTTTTAAAGCGTTTATGAGCTGATAAAATGCAGAGTTTTGACTTCATACACGTTTTAGCATAAATTAATCGTTCCAGCATAGTGAGACCACACCGCCTGTGTATTGGAGACTGCGTTCATGAACGGCTGAGAACGCGATCTCATCACACCACCAAGCGAGGGATTGGAGAACGGGAACTCATTCGCGAACACGTTCTCGCCTTTTCGAAACGTTCAAGAACACGTTCCATGCACCAGAACAGAATTTCGAATGCACGCCACGTTTCAACAGCTACGGGTGCAGTGAACACCGTGACTTGTACACAGGTGTGAAATAAAAATCACGTCTTGTACACGGACTGTAGCGTGTAAACGTAACAACACGTACTGGGCACAGGTGTATATAATAAAATGTAGACAGATGTAACGTTTAACACCACGTAGTCAACCAATAAATATCGACTAAATATTCAGTGACTGGAATATGTAATTTGTACAAACTACACAGGTACATGCCATAGGTACGGTTATATAATGTATGCAACGCAGATCTACACATATACAATGCACATATATAGTATAAGTGTAGTATAGTTCAGTTGCTTTAAAGGGACAGAGCCTAGTTTCAACGCATGAAAATTAACACTAAGTTTAGTGAATCTACAAACCTGTAACACATTTGGATAAAGTTACAATTGAGTGAAACAGGAGTCTGTGACTTTGAAATGGTGAAATACCCTCTAAAAATAGACTAAAACTCGAATCCATAACTGTTACTTCTCAGACGCACGTGCGTTTTAAAAAATATGAGAAATGCATGGGACTGTCCTGAGTTTGCAGCCATTGTAAGATGTCTTGTTGGCGACTACTATTTCATAATAAAATTAATACAGTTTCTTGTTTAGAACACCAGTGTTGAATGTGTTTTTGTCCACGCATACTAATGTTTGTCGCACTCAGTTTTTACTTTAATTCGTGATATATATATATATATATATATATATATATATATATATATATATATATATATATATATATATTGTTCGTACATACGAATTATTGGGAGGTAAGTCCGACTTGGGCTACTACACGCATTAGGACAACAACCACCACCTTGTAAATACACACACTGATATATGAAATAAGGAAATGTATTTAATTTGTTACTGTATGTTACGTCATCAAAATGGGCTAACCTGAAACCTTTTTACCATGTATTTCCATCATTCTGCCCACAGAATTAGTTGTCATCCATGAAAAATGCACAGTGATTCGTTTGCAACACTATATTGGTGTTTGGTAGTAACATAAGATAAGATAAAATTTATTGCATTTAAACATTCCACATGGGAACAGAGTGCACAAAATAACATTAGAAAGTTGCAATATCAACAAACAATTAATGACTATATTTTTACATACATATATACATATACATGTATGTCACAACTACAGTCTATTCATGTAATGATAATATGAATAAATGTTACTATCCAGATTCGGGCATTTCCGTTTAAATCGGGCATTTTCGTTCAATCGGGCAAAAACATGACTTCTCCCATCCTCCCCCCTACACAAAATGGGAACCCGTACGCCTATGATTAGGACGACCAAAGCCAGTGACAGCAAACACATTGTTGATACAGACACCAACATTCTGAACAGGATCCCAGTCGAGGCATGGGATTTTTAATCCAGGAACCGACTCCAAACCCTGAGTGAGTGCTCCGCAAGGCTCAATGGGTAGGTGTAAACCACTTGCACCGACCAGTGATCCATAACTGGTTCAACAAAGGCCATGGTTTGTGCTATCCTGCCTGTGGGAAGCACAAATAAAAGATCCCTTGCTGCTAATCGGAAGAGTAGCCCATGTAGTGGCGACAGCGGGTTTCCTCTCAAAATCTGTGTTTTCCTTAACCATATGTCTGACGCCATATAACCGTAAATAAAATGTGTTGAGTGCGTCGTTAAATAAAACATTTTTTTTTTCTTATTTTTTTTCCGATATTCTGAACAAGAAAATATATTTAATTTTAGTCATCATAAAGGTTATTTTATTCGAAAACATTATTAGCATGGCAGCAAACTCAGAATATTCCCTTTAAAGTCTTAAACCATTAGAGTCTTGAGTCTAGACTCTAAATGTTTTATAAGCACGGTGTCTGGTACGCCAACATATAAAACACAGTACTAGTTAGGTTTTTTTTTTGTTGGCTGTGCTATACCTACGCTGATTGTCTGGCTAACGAATCTCTGAAACCTCTTTGCTGTTGTTTAGCGTCTGTGTAGTGGGTTGAAGTGCCAGACCCAGCGCCAGTTCTAACGCGGTTATTCCACTCGGACCGACGAAGGTAGCCTCGCGCCGGTTTGTTAACTAGACTGCACTCCCAGCATCAGGTTCGCTTTTCTTTCATCTCGAAGAGAAACAGTTTCACCTCACAAAACGATAGACCAGTTTCTGCGGTTAGTGATTCACCACCGTGCTATTTGTGACTTCAGTAGTTAAAGGGGCGGTATCAAAGTTGCATCGTAACAAATATTTGTTAATTTTTTTCTCTTGTGATATGTAAAGATAATACCCTGAATTACACGCCCACAAAAATATTATATCTAAATACAAATGTAGTTTCATTTACTACTGTTTTATAAATTTGTAATATTGCTTTATCCAACAAGAATGACAGACAGATTAACACGCTTTAATTTGAATGCCAATCGCAATATTAGCAAACAACTGGCTGCTGTTGTAATGAATACGCCATGAATATATTCTGTGTACAATGTACTTTATATTTTTCGTCAAGGACTTTTGAGGAAACCACTATTTACACCTAGTGGCAGCACATTACAATTTTGAGATCCTTGAGTTAGTTATGCACAGATTATATATGTGGGATTGATTGATTTGTAATTAGTTATCACAAATATTTGTGAAACAAATATGACACTTGAAACTTTGAGAATGTACCTTTAAAAAGATGCTGTAATTTTGTCAGAGACAGAAAGAGAGCAAAGTTCTGCAAAAGCAACAAGAAAGTAAGTCGTGGATGGAAACATAGGGTTAACCGACTGACTGATTTATTACAATCTATCTTGATAGGTCTCGCTTTCCAGTTAGCGGACATGTTTGCCATACATCATAAAGATTAGAATATCTTCTGTTATATTGGCATTAGCCGTAGCTAAGTGCTTTCCTGAAGGCTTCACGCCACCATTCCACGAGTTCTTGCTACCTGTCTGAGTCTCGTGCAGGTTTAGGTTTTGAACTGGCAGTCATCCTGCAGGTTGAGTAGGACGGATGCATGTCGCCCTGAGAGTGGCAGTCCTCTTATACCAATCACTGCCACCGACATTGATTTATGACAGCAGCCACAGTTTTATCAATACTTCTCTTTGAGAGACTGGTTTGTGTAGAGATACGATTTTGATTGCGGTAACCTTTTTTTCTTTCTTTTTTTCTTTTTCTTTTTTTTTTAAATTGGACTTCCCTAAAAAGAATACTATAAAGTCCAAAAGACTTTCCAAATTTTCTTTGATGAAATTCTTGTAAGTTAGATGACGTTGTTTTTGGGAGTTTACTTGAAGTCTTATATTATTTTTATTACTAACCTATAATATATGTTCAAGCTTTAGATTATTACTTGGAAATGGGTTTGTCACCGCCAAGTAACTCAAAATGTTTGTGGCCAACGTATATATTGTTTTTGTTTTTGGATACCAGTTGCCTAGCTATTTTTATTATTGTTTAAAATGGCAGTGACACAGCTCTTCGAATAGCGACATTACACATTATTCTGTAGTACTAAGTCTAATTGGAAACAATCTAGGCAGACATTGGCAAGCTATGGGGAAAAACGCCTTCCATATAAAAAGCACCATGGTGATATATAAATTATTTTAGTGAGTGGAAAAGCTTGTTCTAGCCAAACTCGGTTGATGAATGGAGCTTGACTAGACAGTTTTGCCTCATTTCAATGTGAAAAGAGGTCAAAATATTTTTACGTTTTATATTCAGTTCTTTGGCACATCTGACCCCCATCCTACCAGTCGTACCAATGTGAAGAAAAATAATAGTTTAATTTTTTTTTTTTTTTTTTTTTTTTTTTTTTTTTTTTTTTTTATAACTTGCCATCGGGCTCACCTAAATTAATAATTTGGTGGTCCGTGTTTAAAAATCACTGGCCTCAGGCATCGGTCCACCTCTATTTGTTTAACGTCTCCTCAGCACATTTTAAACTACAGCTATTTATATCGAAAAGCACCAAAAGAACTTACCACAGGCAGAGCAGCCCGTACCACGGCCTATCTTGGGACACAGGTGGGGATGAGGGAAAATAACCCGAAATAAATCGAGAGCGTTCGACTATACGACCCATTTCATTATATTTCAACTTATGTTGGCGCTTGTATTCCAATTGAAGTTAAAGCACGCTGCCCTAGGCACACGCATCAGCTGTCTGTCGAGGACAGTGGGCTAGTGGGTGGCTAGAGAGAGAGAGAGAGAGAGAGAGAGAGAGAGAGACAGACAGACAGACAGACAGAGTCGTTAATACTCGCTCTGGATGGGAGCCGGTACCGGCTTGCGAACTCTGTACCTACCAGCCTTAATTCCAAATGATTAACCACTACACCAACTTGAGAACGGTATGTACAACCCCACGCGGGCGCTGCAATACTGAGCAAATTCATGGTCCCGAACAGGATCGTGATTCGGCTGATTATATAAAGGCTACATTTGGTGGGTCCCGTGGGTGGCCTCTCTGTGCAGGGTCGTCTATACGACGTGTACGTGCATGTGTGTTCCGTATCGAGTACAAATATTTAGTCTGTTGAACATTCTGGTCCTGCAAGACCTTCGTTCCTGATATAACCGACAGCCGTAATGGAGTGCAGCTCTTAATTTGACGCCGTTTCAAGGATACATTGTGTGGGCCATCTGGAAAATTATGACGTCATTCAGTCTGCGGAACTATCATCACGATACAAATTTTACATGAAGTTGAAAAGACTAAAACATTGGTCTAAATTACTAGCTGCCAGTGAATATCCATACAACTTGTCTGGCTTTCTGCGAAGTTCTCTCCTCCCCCTCAACCACCTTCAAATGAACGGCTTAGTATGTCGACTTTTAACAGGCGAATCACCTACTGCCAGTAGTTGCCATAGTTACGGCAGGATGTAACTAGCGAATGAGGGTGGCGTGGGGGAGGCGGCATAAAGCCATCAGAAAAATACAAAAAGTGCCCTTTTAATTTAGCTGGGGAAAAAATTCTGCACCACTACGTCTAAATCTTTTAATACCACCCCAGATGTTTTAGGCTAGGTTTGGCACTGTTATCTTCACCCTTCCAGTAAACTTCACGACCATAACATTCGATAATAAGTACCATTCTAATTTAGCGTTACGTTTTGATAGCAGGCTAACCCTTCCTAAATTAAACTGTTACTCCCGTCAATAACCCAGCACGCGAGTTTCTATTAAAGTAGGTCAACATTGAGTCATAGAGATTACTACTCTCGCGAGGAGAGTTATGGGATCACACCACTATTGCAACGAGAGAGAGACACGAGAGAGAGAGAGAGAGAGAGAGAGAGAGAGAGAGAGAGAGAGAGAGAGAGAGAGAGAGAGAGAGAGAGAGAGAGAGAGAGAGAGGGGGGGGGGGGGAGAGGGTTAATTCCTGCATCAAGAACTGAATGCCATATGAAGTGTGTTACCTGTATACTGCGGTTTAATGAGAGTTGCTTCCCTTTTTGGACCCCTTACACTGGCTAGATTGAACCGATGGAGACTTGCTGGCAATATTCTGGCATACGGTTATGACATTATCGCCTCAACAGGGGTTCAGTTCCGTCTGTCATCCACTAAAGATTATCCAATACAAAAAAAAAAAAATAATAATAATAAAAAATTAAATAAATGTTTAAAAAATCTTAATAAGTCTACTAGCATATTGAATTATTTCATTGTAATATGTTTATGGACAAAAGTTAATAAATGTGTAAATCATTTTGGTGGGAATCCGCACCATTATGCAACTTGGAGATATCATCTTTAATTTGTGTTTCTTAACATACTACGTAACTGTACTAGTACTTCAACAGGGCTGCCAATCTAGGAGTGTACGATATAAATACTGCTACCACTGTACGGTGATAAATATAAACACACGCCGAAATAATGCGTGGCGTTGCTCTGGGGGATTTCTAAATGCGTTTTGCATGTTGCTCTCTACATGGTCCGCAGATTTCATTTCCTGTATACCCAGTTTCAAAGTGAGGCGGGCCGCCGTTGCAGAGTGGGTTACTGTTATTTCCCGACATGATGGATCCCGCACGCGCGTTTCACATCTGTGTTAACCAGCCAGAACAAAACAGCGCCATCTGTTACCCACTGGGCTGATTTGATGACTCTGTCTGACGTAACGTCAAAGCCAGACAATTAGAGACGCAGCAGAAAGCAAACTGTGATAAGTGTTTTATGAACTCACATTCAGGTTGTCTTGATCTTACATGCATGTTCTGAAAACAAGAGTGTGGGAGATTGGTTTCTAAAAAGCATGTGGTATAAAGAAACGAAAATAAAATAAAAAAAGCTACCCCCAAAATAATATATAACCCACAACCCCACTCCACAACAACAACGTTGCAAAACCAGAAAAAAATGAAGTTAAAGTTTCTTTTGTTTAACGACACCACTAGAGCACATCAATTTATTTAATATTAATCATCCGGCTGTTGAATGTCAAAAATTTGGTAAAGAAAAAAAAAGGTTTGTAAACACGCAGTTTAGCAGTGTCGCTGACGTAATTACGAATTATGGCGTATACCAAATACAGACATGATCATTATTTTGTGATAAATGTAATAAAACAATAGGCCATTTAGACAAAGTAAAACGTATTTTATAATTATATACAAGGATTGTCTGTTATTTCTTTTAAGTTCATCGGGGTATATATATATATATATATCATCCGCAAACTGTGTGAATCGGCAAGGCCGTCACAAAAGTTTGCAGATGATTTTATTTTGTTCATACCCAGACGAACGTAAAAGAAATAACAGACAATACCTATAATTAACTTAGAATCATACTTGCTAAGAATAACACTAAAACTTCATACTTCATTTTGAATTATTTTCGGTCAATAAGCAATAACGCTCAATAAGACAACATGCCCATATAAAATGATGTCATCAGATGTGACGTTCGCTGACAACGTCTGTACCAATGGGAAGACGTTATATTGTAATGAATGTAACGGAGATTTAATTATTATTAACTAATGCAGGTGTCATTAAAGAAACATTACGTCTTGTTAGTAAGCACCGAAAGCCAGAAGTTATTTCTAATATAACTGCACTTTACCCGTGATACGGCCCGGTTCGTTACGGCAAATTGTTATTACATCTATTAAACTCAAGGTCACTGACTGGAACATAAATATTGCACCTATCTTTTGAAGGGTGCACCGCATTTCCCAGATAACCAGGAAGCACCAATCTCGTGAGGTCAATCTATTTTAAATAACGACCTGAGACAACTTTTCCTGTGTAATTTCCTCCCGTCCGACAGGAATGCAGACCTAATTGGACCAATAGTACAGAGATCCCAGCCTTCATTTTTAGAGCATGTATCTAGTCTACCGATAATTGGAAACATACTTGTAGAAAATAGAAACAACCTGTTTATATTATTACGAAATTAACCAGCTGAGGGAGATTTAAGTGTCGGTAAAGAACACTGGTGATTCAGGAAGTAAGAAATATAAGATAAACTGAAACATCGCGAAGGAGAAACATTGAATAATCGATACAAATGTGGTTACATGGTGCAACAGGTAATTTTATTTGCTATCTCCGGCATAAATCATTCTCTCTCTCTCTATCTGTCTGCCTGTCTGATTGTCTGCTCTGTTTCTCCTCGCTGCCTCTCCTTCCCCCCCCCCTCCCCTCTCTCCAGGCGCATTTACAGAGGGGAATTTTGGAGTCGACCCCCTCCTTGCTTCAAGTGAATGTTCGTTTTTTTCAATGTCTTTTTTCCCTAGAAGCATGACCCGACCCGACTTCGCAAACCACAGTCTAGATTCCTGGCCATCACTGTAATATGGTGACTGGTGTTGATGCTTAAATGTCATACTCTGTTGGTAATATTTACCATGGTTTTACACCCACTAGTATTTTTATGTGCTGTGGTGACATTAAACATGTATTGATTCATTGTGTTGGTAATAAGTGAAAGGTGAAAACTGCAACGCCATGCCAGAGATCGGACCTGGGGCGGGCGTGCCTCTAACCGTCGGGAACACATAGAGTTCCGAGTCCAAGCAACGCAGACGCTTGTGCAGAGGGGAGTTTTCAGGGTCGAACCTCCACTGCTCCAAGCTAATTTTACTTCCTTAAATGTATCTACCGTTACAATATAAACATAGCAAATGATAATTATGTGCTTTGCTAAAATGTGAAAGTTAAAGCTTTTATGACTAGCTAAATTACCTATGATTTGGATATAAAGGCAAAAAACCCCAAACAAACAAAGAAATGCCAACACAAAATCCCCCCACCCCCCCACCCCCCCAAAAAGACATAAAGAAGGTAAATGTAGATTATTATTATTATTATTATTATAATTTTTTTAATTTTTTTAATTTTTTTAATTTTTTTTTGTTTTGTTTGTTTGATTGTTTGTTTGTTTGATTGTTTGTTTGTTTGTGGGTTTTTTTGTTTTTTTTTGGGGGGGGGGGGGGGGGTGGTATGTATACTGAATAACGCAAACTCTTCAACATGTAACACAGCGATCCAAACCCCGCAGTCTGACCTGCTGAAAGCAGACGGTAGGCTATTTATAGCTCGTCACGTGACCAAGTAAGAATATACGGGAAATATGCTACAAACAGAGAAAGTCACGTAAACGCTGGTAATTGGGGGGTCATTTGGTTTTGCTCGTGTTATAGCGGCAGTTTGTGGCTTTTACAGTATGTTATGTTCCTCTTATTTAAGTGACGGCTATGAATGTTAGGTCGCGAGATAAACGTGTGGAGATGCTTTCAGATGGCCCCAGGTTACTTAGCTACGTTGAGTACCAGTAGTAGAGAACCAGTTAGGAGCTGGCCAGACCATCATACGGTGGTTTACACGAGTGAAGACAAAGCTTAGAATAATACACAATTTGCATTTACTTGCATTAAAACAAAGTACAGCAGATATTGTAGATATCACTTTTCTATACCGTATGGGGTGCACGGGAAGAACGGCTATGTCCCCTCCCCCTCCCCGTCCACACTTTTCCCTAAATGATAGGGAAGTCGAATATAGCTTGTTTCACAGTGCCTTAACACAGAAGCATTGCCTTGTCCCGTTTCGACCGGCCTCGGTGGCGTCGTGGTTAGGCCATCGGTCTACAGGCTGGTAGGTACTGGGTTCGGATCCCAGTCGAGGCAGGGGATTTTTAATCCAGATACCGACTCCAAACCCCGAGTGAGTGCTCCGCAAGGCTCAATGGGTAGGTGTAAACCACTTGCACCGACCAGTGATCCGTTCAACAAAGGCCATGGTTTGTGCTATCCTGCCTCTGGGAAGCGCAAATAAAAGATCCCTTGCTGCTAATCGGAAAGAGTAGCCCATGTAGTGGCGACAGCGGGTTTCCTCTCAAACTCTGTGTGGTCCTTAACCATATGTCTGACGCCATATAACCATAAATAAAATGTGTTGAGGGCGTCGTTAAATAAAACATTTATTTTTTATTTGTCCCGTTCCGCTCCCAGAAGTAGCTTACAGCTTTTATTTTAGTATTGACTATTAACAAACACACAACGCAACTCAACTCAACTCAACTCAACTCAACGGAACGCAACTCAACGCAACGCAACGCAACTAAAAAAACAAAAACAAAAAACAACCCGAAATCCTGTTCACCACACAACACGTTACACATACAACAAACATAAGCGCTTACAAACGCACACACATTTCTTACCAAGACTGTTCAGCAGCTGGTAAAGAGAATATTATGAACAGAAATACATATATAATATAATATTATTAAAGCTGAATGAGTCTGTAAGGTTGTTTGACCCACAGCACAGCCAGGAAGCCACGTGTTAGTTTCCCGACCACGTGTCGTTGGGTTCGTTACTAGTCCACGGAGAACACCGAAAGATGAACGAGACGTATACGTGGACCGGAAACGTGGCGTTTACGAGCACCAGCTGATATATATCCTCGTGTTATAGGCCGACTCTTGGTCTAGAGAACTTCCAATGAACCGCTATTCAAACATGTCTACATGTATGAAGCAGGGCCAAATTCAACAGGAGGGGTAGTTCACGGCAGTGGTGAATCTAGGGTCGTCAGCCAAACAACGATTTGACGGTTCAAGCAGGTCTGATATGGTCATATCCTTCGAGTTTTCCGGAAAATGTGTCCAAAACAAATAATCCAGGGTTGTCTTGGACAGGAGTGAGATGTACTAGACAGGGGCATGACCAGGGGCATCTCGCAAGAGGGGAGAGTTCACAGTCCCCAACAGAAGGGGTGGTCACTGTCGAGAATCGTTTTGAGAGCATGAGTCTCGAATAGGAGGCGGGCAATTGTCCACAGTCTCGAATAGGGGGCGGGCGAGTGTCCACTGTCTCGAATAGGAGGTGGGTGTGTATGCCCACAGTCTCGAATAGGAGGCGGGCGAGTGTCCACTGTCTCGAATAGGAGGTGGGCGAGTGTCCACAGTCTCGAATAGGAAGCAGGCGAGTGTCCACCGTCTCGAATAGGAGGCGGGTGTGTATGCTCACAGTCTCGAATAGGAGGCGGGCGAGTGTCCACTGTCTCGAATAGGAGGTGGGCGAGTGTCCACTGTCTCGAATAGGAGGCGGGCGAGTGCGCACAGTCTCGAATAGGAGGCGGCCGAGTGTCCACTGTCTCGAATAGGAGGCGGGCGAGTGTCCACTGTCTCGAATAGGAGGCGGGTGTGTATACCCACAGTCTCGAATAGGATGCGGGCGAGTGTCCACTGTCTCGAATAGGATGCGGGCGAGTGTCTACAGTCTCGAATAGGAGGCGGGCGAGTGTCCACTTTCTCGAACAGGAGGCGGCCGAGTGTCCACTGTCTCGAATAGGAGGCGGGCGAGTGCCCACAGTCTCGAATAGGAGGCGGGCGAGTGTCCACTGTCTCGAATAGGAGGCGGGCGAGTGTCCACAGTCTCGAATAGGAGGCGGGCGAGTGTCCACTGTCTCGAATAGGAGGCGGGCGAGTGTCCACTGTCTCGAATAGGAGGCGGGCGAGTGCCCACAGTCTCGAATAGGAGGCGGGCGAGTGCCCACTGTCTCGAATAGGAGGCGGGCGAGTGTCCACTGTCTCGAATAGGAGGCGGGCGAGTGTCCACAGTCTCGAATAGGAGGCAGGCGAGTGTCCACTGACTCGAATAGGAGGCGGATGTGTATGCCCACAGTCTCGAATAGGAGGCGGGCGAGTGTCCACATTCTCGAATAGGAGGCGGGCGAGTGTCCACAGTTCGAATAGGAGGCGGGCGAGTGTCCACTGTCTCGAATAGGAGGCGAACGAGTGCCCACAGTCTCAAATAAGAGGTGGGCGAGTGTCCACTGTCTCGAATAGGAGGCGGGCGAGTGTCCACTGTCTCAAATAGGAGGCGGGTGTGTATGCCCACAGTCTCGAATAGGAGGCGGGCGAGTGTCCACAGTCTCGAATAGGGGGCGGGCGAGTGTCCACTGTCTCGAATAGGAGGCGGGTGTGTATGCCCACATTCTCGAATAGGAGGTGGGCGAGTGTCCACTGTCTCGAATAGGAGGTGGGCGAGTGTCCACAGTCTTGAATAGGAAGCAGGCGAGTGTCCACTGTCTCGAATAGGAGGCGGGTGTGTATGCCCACAGTCTCGAATAGGAGGCGGGCGAGTGTCCACTGTCTCGAATAGGAGGTGGGCGAGTGCGCACAGTCTCGAATAGGAGGCGGCCGAGTGTCCACTGTCTCGAATAGGAGGCGGGCGAGTGTCCACTGTCTCGAATAGGAGGCGGGTGTGTATACCCACAGTCTCGAATAGGATGCGGGCGAGTCTCCACTGTCTGGAATAGGAGGCGGGCGAGTGTCAACAGTCTCGAATAGGAGGCGGGCGAGTGTCCACTGTCTCGAATTGGAGGCGGGCGAGTGTCCACTGTCTCGAATAGGAGGCGGGCGAGTGTCCACTGTCTCGAATAGGAGGCGGGCGAGTGTCCACTGTCTCAAATAGGAGGCGGGTGTGTATGCCCACAGTCTCGAATAGGAGGCAGGCGAGTGTCCAATGTCTCGAATAGGAGGCAGGCGAGTGTCCACTGTCTCGAATAGGAGGCGGGCGAGTGTCCACATTCTCCAATAGGAGGCGGGCGAGTGTCCACAGTTCGAATAGGAGGCGGCGAGTGTCCACTGTCTCGAATAGGAGGCAGGTGTGTATGCCCACAGTCTCGAATAGGAGGCGGGCGAGTGTCCACTGTCTCGAATAGGAGGCGGGCGAGTGTCCACTGTCTCAAATAGGAGGCGGGTGTGTATGCCCACAGTCTCGAATAGGAGGCGGGCGAGTGTCCACTGTCTCGAATAGGAGGCGGGCGAGTGTCCACTGTCTCGAAAAGGAGGCGGGTGTGTATGCCCACAGTCTCGAATAGGAGACGGGGATGTACACAGTCTCGAATAGGAAGCGGGGGTGTCCACAGTCTCTAGTAAGAGGCGGGCAAGTGTCCACAGTTTTGAATAGGAGGCGGGGATAATGTCCACAGTTTCGAATTGGAGGCGGGAAAAATGTCCACAGTTTCGAATAGGAGGCGGGGAAAATGTCCACAGTTTCGAATTGGAGGCGGGTGTTCAGTCTACTTTTACAGTTTATGTCTTTTGGGATGATACACAATTTCTTTGCTTTGTGGTGTAAATCACAAACACTAAAACCAATCGTGTTTTAACTATCCATTGATCAAAGGTTTCGTTGGATATCGACAACTGCCACAATGCGACATGGAATGGGGTGCAGCTCATTGTAGAATAAAAACCTAAACTGGATATATGCTATAAATGTTTAAATGGTAAAAATATCTACCCCAAAATTCCCAACAATACATTTGACATTGCAGCTTCAACGAAACGTAAACTGTGGACGTTTGTGAACAAAGCATCTCCTCACCTCTTTGGATCTACCATTGCTTACACGTAAACGCAATTGGAAAACTGATTCATTTCTTATTTATATATTGGCGCGTAGATCCAAAAAAAAAGTAAAGTTTGTTTTATTTAACGACGCCGCTAGAGCACATTGATTTTTTACCGCGTAGATCCAAAGTTCCCTATTTGATATATATATATATATATATATATATATACGGGTTCAGATTTATCTTATGAAAGTGATACAGGGGAGATGCACACACGTGTCATATCAACCAAAGCTAGTGAAGTCTGAAGTTTTATCTTTTGCACACTTTCAGATCCTGTAGTCCTGATTAGTTGAAGACTGACACCGGAAGTAATTAGCGCCACCTGTCTCCGTGACATCCCGGCGAAGGCTTGCGGCCTCATTAACAGACTGGGGCGAGTTTCTCTTCATCACACGCATAGTTTAACTCGGCCGGTCTTTCAGTGCGTTTTCACACCTATGAATTAATTATAAAATCACTAAGTAATGACTATGTCTAAAAAACCGGCCTCGGTGGCGTCGTGGCAGGCCATCGGTCTACAGGCTGGTAGGTACTGGGTTCGGATCCCAGTCGAGGCATGGGATTTTTAATCGAGATACCGACTCCAAACCCTGAGTGAGTGCTCCGCAAGGCTCAATGGGTAGGTGTAAACCACTTGCACCGACCAGTGATCCATAACTGGTTCAACAAAGGCCATGGTTTGTGCTATCCTGCCTGTGGGAAGCGCAAATAAAAGATCCCTTGCTGCCTGTCGTAAAAAGAGTAGCCTATGTGGCGACAGCGGGTTTCCTCTAAAAACAGTGTCAGAATGACCATATGTTTGACGTCCAATAGCCGATGATAAGATAAAAAATCAATGTGCTCTAGCGGCGTCGTTAAATAAAACAAACTTTATGTCTAAAAATGTGGTGGATTCATGTTTTCGTGGAAGGAGTACAGTTTGTATACAATAGGACAGTGCTCAAAGGAGATAAGAAGAAGCTAAACTAAGCTAAGTTAAGCTAATAACAGAATATAAACCCAGTCTTACGTGTCGTAACTTCATAAACTACAAACGGGAAGGATGTAGCTAAGTCGGTAGAGCGCTCGCGTAAGGTGCTTGCGTCGAAGGATCTAACCGCCTCCGTGGACCCTTTGTCTGATTGGGTTTATTCTCATACCAACAAGTGTCCCACAACTGGTATATCAAAGGCCGCGGTATGTTCTGTCCTGTCTGTGAGAAAGAATATATAAAATATCCCTTGCTACCAATGGAAACGTCGTGTCAAAAATTACCAAATATGTTACATACAATAACCGACAATTTATTAATTGTGCTGTAGTGGTGTCGCTAAAGAAAATAAAACTAATAAAGTCTACGCCACCGATGTCGGTTACATACACGAGAATTTGGCAGACAATTTAAATAAGGCGTGTGTTTGAATGAGGATTCCCTGAAGCGTAAACAGTGGCGTCAAACAGTTATGTGTTGCCTGTAAGCAGGGCTTGAATGGGCAGTAAGGACGTTACATCACTGTTTGCACTCTAGGTGCCCGCACTTCGCACGTAACCGTAAACCCATAAGCGTGTTTTATAGTTACGTTAACAAGAAAGTAGAGCGCGGCGATACACCGGTTCTTGATGGAGATAGAGGTATATAGTGTTGATAGGTGACCGCCTTGGAACACCAGCTATTGTAGGACCCCCACCCCCACCCCCACCCTCCATCCCCACCTTCCCAGTCCTTACATCTTCCATACACACGGGATGTGTGAGTAGTCCTATCAGTGGTAAAATGTATACTCAACAATATTAATAAAGGGTCATTATGTACTTTCCTGTCTATGGGAAAGTGCATATAAAACATCCCTTGCTGCATTAGGAAAACTTTAGCGGGTTTCCTCTGATGATTTTACGTGTCATAATTACCAAATGTTTGACATCCAATAGCCGATTATTAATTAATCAAGGTGCTCAGGTGGTGTCGTTAAACAAAACAAACTTTAACTCTAATAGGTAGGGGCGGCAACAGGTTTCGTACCTCACGTCAGCCAATTAACTTCCTTCTTGGTTCTTGGATAAACAACACCAGCAGCTGGGTTGTGTGACCGGGACGGCCTAGTTAAACCTAATGTCCGACATGTTATGTCATCTGATACTAAAGACATTACATCACTGTTTGCACTCCGAGCGCCCTCGTTTTGTACGTAACCGTCAGTTGGTATCGGAGACACGTGTTGATAGTAATGTTATAACATAGACTGGATACCAACCCCCCCCCCCCCGCCCCCCGCCTGTTACCGACCACGGTCGGGCTGTTGGTGCCCTCTTGCACCAGTCCCTCATCCACCCACCCCAACCTTTTCTGTCCTGGACGGAGGAGCTAGCCGAGGCCGGCACCTGTTCCCATGACAGACGTGCGCTACAACAGCTTGCTCTGAATGTGCATGTTGATCCCTTATACCATACCATACAAAAGAGAAATGTGAAAGTAATTTTGAGCTGTATCCTTGAATACCGGGACCATGGGGTCCCCACCAACATCCGCCCTATGTTAGCTTGTTAGAAAGTTAAAGTCTGTTTTGTTTAACGACACCACTAGAGCACATTGATATATTAATCATCGGATATTGGATGTCAAACATTTGGTAATTTTGACATATAAGTCTTAGATAGGAAACCCGCTACACTTTTTCATTAATAACAAGGGATCTTTTATATGCACCATCCTACAGACACGATAGCACGTACCACGGCCTTTGATATAACCGTCGCATTGCACTGGCTGGAACGAGAAATAGCCCAAATGGGCCCACCAACGGGAATCGATCTTAGACCGACCGCGCCTCGGGCGAGCGCTTTATCTCCCGCCCTCTCCTCCCCCACCAAAGATATGTGAATGCAATTTTGAGTTATAAAACTAAATACCGGGGCCATTGGGTCCTCTACTAAATCCGCCCTAGGTTGGCTTGTTAGAAAGAGACTGAAAATGTTCATTTCGATTAGCCCCTCACCTGGCGAGTACCGGCGCAAGTAACCTGACCACAGCACTTGTAGATAGTCTCAGGTATATATACTAAAACGCAAAAGAAACGCAGGTTCTCATTAAATTGGACATAAAATATTAAAAAAACAAAACGAAATGAAGATTTCAACATTTATTTTGGAGCTACACCAATTCGGCACACATTGGTGTTGGAAATTTTTGATTGAATTCCTTTTTGGCTATTGTTTCATGTCATAAAGTAGGGTGGGGGTCCATGTTAAAAATGTGAAAGAGACGACCTGTAGCATTGTCAAAGTCAGTATCGCGTGTGACCACCCTGGGCATTCAAACAGGCAGTGCAACGTCTCCTCATTGAGTTGACAAGCCGTTGAAAGAATGCCTGAGGGAGTGAGTTCCATTCATGGACCAATGCTGCCTCCAGCGCCTGCATATTCTGAGGTTGTCCGCGAGCCTGAAGGCGACGTCCGATTTCATCCCAGACGTGTTCGATAGGCGCCATGTCCGAGATAAGGCTGGCCACGGCAACGTTGGGATGTTGTGCTGAGCCAGCAACGCCTGTGTTGCCCTGGCAGTGTGCGGCCTGGCATTGTCTTGCTGCAGCAAGCGCACACGTGGGTGAGCGGCAAAGAAGGGAACGACGTGATTGTTGATGACGTCATTTTGGTACACGGCGGCATTAACGCGTTGTCTGAACACATGAAGTTGTGTTCTGTGGTTGAATGAGAACCCACCCCACACCATCACACTACCCCCGCCCCATCGGTCGGCCTGCAGAACGCAGCAGTCGGAGTAACGTTCATGTCGACGTCGCCATACTCGGATTCGGCCATCAGCGTTGGAAAGATTGTAACGGCTCTCATCAGTAAACAGAACTTGTTGCCACTGGCCACGTCGCCATCTTTGATGTTGTTGCGCCCACTGTTGACGTTGTTGGCGGTGCCGAGGGGTCAATATTGGTCCCACATAAGGACGGCGGTTACGGAGTCCTGCTGCCCTCAGACGGCGTCGGACGGTATCGGCGGACACTGGACCACGTGGACCACGCACCTGGTGAGCGGTGTTAGCTGCTGGCAGCATCCGATTCCTAAGGTGGGTCACCCGGATGTACCGGTCTAGGGCTGCGGTTGTCACCCTCGGGCGGCCGGTGCGTGGTCGATCGTTCACAGATCCAGTGATTTGGTGACGTTGAGAAAGGCGTGCGATTGTCGAAACATGACATCCCAATTGTCTGGCTACAGCAGTACGGGTCTGTCCGGCTTGCAACATCCCGATGGCCATCCCTCGCTGGAGTTGCGTCAGTCGCGGCATTTTTAAAATGTGATTCTGTTGTCTGTCACTACTCAAATTGAATTTATGCGATTAAATCCAGGTGTGTAGGCTTTATAAGCATTTCAATGAGTGTGTTTGCACTGGATTCATGATACGGATGATCCAGCACGTGCAAACAATGTGTTTTGAGAATTCGTGACATCACACAGGTAATGAAATTGACACGCAGGTGGGACTGCGGTGTGGGTGTGTGCCATGTCCTTTAACACAGTTGAGGTTCAATTCCACCAAAGATACTGCTTTACAAAGTGCAATTCTTTCGCATTTTCAGGACCTGCGTTTCTTTTGCGTTTTAGTATATATAAAAGATGTTTGTGTCCGAAAAACATGGAGGTGTAAGCCAAGCGTGCTGATAAACCCGAACTATCTTCTACCCAATGTGTTTGTGATCACGGAGCCAGGGAAAATAAAAGTGTTAATACATCAGACGTGGCAGTAAAAGTGACATTCATGGATTTTTCACATGGGCCAACCTCGTGCCAGATAATCTAAACGACAAAACCACAAACACATTCCAGATCTCATCCCCACATTATGTGCAGATTGCAGGGTACATAAACCGCTAGTATGCTACTAGCGTGCACTAATCGTATGCATAGAACATGTATACACATTAAATAACCAATACATAGTGAAACACCAAGTAACCGCCCACTAACTGAATAAATGAACTAAACAGGTGCTCAATATCCATTAATTTTATAAAATGTATTAAATGACCTGCAACACATAAAACATTTACATACATGGGATATGTTGTTAATGCGAATAACAGGTACTCGCATTTTCGCATTACTATTATGAGCAGATTTATGTCAGGATGTGCAGTATTCACATTCTATAAAGGAGTATATTAAATGGGTGTTAAACATCCAACAACCGATGTAATTGTGCTGGGATGTCATTAAATACTCATTTATTTATTTATTTATTTATTTATTTATTTCACTAACTATATAAATGAACAAATGTGCTCAGTATATACTCAATATCCACTGATTGTATAAAGGATCGTTACTTATACTGAATATCCACTGATTGTATAAAGGATTGTAACGTATACTGGAAATACACTGATTGTATAAAGGATTGTAACGTATACTGAAAATACACTGATTGTATAAAGGATTGTAACGTATACTGAAAATGCGCTGATTATATAAAGGATCGTACCGTATTCTTTTTCTTCTTTGTCGTACGCTCAGTCAGGGACCCCAGTGGCTCGAACAAAAGCTGCTGTATTCCGTAGGTCCTGCAAGGGGCCAACGAGTTTCTCCTTCAGGTAACGTATACTGAAACTGCACTGATTGTATTAAGGATCGTAACGTATACCGAAAATGCACTGATTGTATAAAGAATCGTAACGTATACTTAAAATGGACTGATTGCATAAAGGATCGTAACGTATATTGAATATTCACTGATTGTATAAAGGATCGTAACGTATATTGAATATCCACTGATTGTATATAGGACCATACGGTACACGATTATAGTTTAAAAGAACAATACGTGTACTGAATATTTATTGATTGTATAAAAGGACATACTGGAACCATACTTCCACTGATTGCGTAAATAACTATGAAGACCAGCTACCAATCACGACTATCATCCACGACTATCATCCACAAACTACTTCAGTGCAATATATTACATTTACATATCTGAATATGAGAAGCAGCACATACCAGATCTATCATATGTGGCATTATGTCACTACCTGTAAGGTCACGTGTCGTTACGACGTTTTGTAGTGCCATCGGCCCATCAGCACAGGTCAACCACGTGGTTTCTGATACCATTTTTTCCAAAATATTTGACCGAATTAGACATAACAAATGCACAGCTGTTATCATTCTGTCACAAATAAGTGACCAAGTTATTATTCTATGCCAAATACGTGACAATAATATATCTGATATCTGTAAGTTAGTTAATATGCTAACGGCAAGTAGTCCAATAGCTGTTATTAATTTAAAGGGAAATACCCTAGTTTTTAAACACAAAGGCATATTTTTCACCTTCTCAGACGCACGTGCGTTTTGAAAAATATGAAAAAAGCATTTTGTGGTATTAGAAACACCAGGATGACTAGAAACACCGGAAATGGATAATCTAAACAATAAAATGTAAGTAATGTTTGATTTCAGTGATCGTAACACTACAAACATTGCACCTATTGAACTAAACTCATCACTGATTAAACAGCAGCATGCGGTGATGTGTTAAAACACTCGCTCGTTTCCCTTCCATTTCGCTGTTTATAGGCACGGAGTAGTTGTCCAATATTTGTTCTTCAGAATCAATTTCCTATGGAGAGATCAACAGTGAAGTCAATGCGCTGCCTGCGTCTGGCCACAGACCATCAACTGGTTCAATTTAATAAATGCTCATAGCCAGAGGCAGCTGATGGTGCAGAGACTTAACTTTGATCTCGGCTCTGGACTCGCAGACACGCGTCATGGCTGTTTGCAGAATTGCAGTTACCCTTTGGACCCAATCTCTGAATTCAGGAGATATTGTCCTGAAAGCCTGTCTGTCGCAGCAAGATTTATTTATAATGAGAGACAATATAAAAAGAGGGAAATAATAGAAAACAACATAAAAAATCCCCAAAGAAATTGAAAGAAAGATGAAAGGTTAAAAACATCACACAAAAGGCACAACAAATGATGAAGTCTACTACGTCATACGTTTTGGCCGCGAGTCGTTTTGAATTATTACTGGACAAAAGATACAAAGACATGTCTAAGTGTATGTATAGCTACGCTGAATGCTGTTTCCATGAATAAGAAAATCTAATTGCCCTTGAAACCTCTTCTCTTTGAATCTTGTTGTTGCTGTTGAATATACGTCTCTTTCATTTTTAATAAAAGGTCGTTCACATTCAGGTTGGAGGGAAGGTGTGTAACCAACTGAAGTTAAAATCAACACATAAAAGCAAAACAGAAACAACAAAACTCAAAAGTAAATCAAAACAACAACACAAACACCACCAACAACAAAAACCCACAGCCCTCCATAAAAACAAAACGAAGCAAAACAAAAACAGAATCTCCCCCAACCCCCCAAAACCCAACCCTCCATAGGAACCCCCATTAACCCCTTCTCAATTTCCGTCGGTGAGCCCATTGAACTATTTCTCGGTCCAGCCAGTGCACCTCAACTGGATTATCAAATATTGTGGTATGTGCTACCTTGTCTGTGGGTATCCCTTGCTTCTAATGGAAAAATGTAGCGGTTTTCCCCTCTAAGACTATATGTAAAAATTACCACATTTCTGACATCCAATAGTCGATGATTCATAAATTAATGCGCTCTAGTGTTGTCGTTAAACAAACCAAACTTTATCTTCTCAGTTTTACAAATGGCCAAAAAAATGCATGGTCTACGACTTACAAATCGACCGGGAGAGCATGCTTTCGACTTCTGTTTGTAGATCGGTGTGTGATGTAGCACAGTGAGCGAGCGCTCGCTGGTGATATGGTGAGTTGCAAGATTTATCGCTCTCAATAAGCTGGACTCTCCCCCCCCCCCCAGTCCCAGCCAATACCCTACGACTGGTACACGAAATGCCGTGGTATGTACTGTCATGTCTGTAGGAAATTGCATATTGACGATTCATTACTAAGCCAATGAGGCGGTATAGTATTTAATTTACACTCGCCAAGAATAGGCACTCCCCAGTCATTATTATACGTATAATTTGCACTCCCCCAGTTATTATTATACGTATAATACGCACTCCCCTTGAATTATTAGCACTCCCCTAGTTATTATTATACATATAATGTGAACTCTCCACTACTATGTTTGAATGCTTCAATGAATACAATCCAGATTCATTATTAGTCCCCTATCGGTACAACCGGAAGGGATATCTATAGGTTTCATCTCCGTTCTTTTGTCTGGAGTCTGTCCAGTTTGACTTTCATGATGATTTACACATTTTGACCGAATTATGGTCCTTGAACATAGGGGATACGGAAATTTGCTTGAGAAGTAAGGGAAGCAAGGGATGGGTGAAGAGATTCTGGGATCCAGGAATGTTTAGGCCTCTTTGGATCCGCCCCTGATTCACATAGCCATCTAGATTCGCCACTGATATTTATATCAACTTTTACAAAATGCATTGACCATACAAACATCAGAAAATTAATTTTTTTTTTTTATCTGAATGCTTAAAACATTATTATAATCTACGTGTAATATAAACTGGGGGAGTGCATATTACTCAAAGGGAGTGCATATTATACATATAATATAGATTGGGGGAGTGCATATTACATGTATAATACGCACTGGGGAGTGTTTATTCTACGTATAATCTTGACTGGGGAGTGCAAATCCAGGGGAGTGCAAATTATATGTGACAGCGGCAATGATTTTCCCAGTTTGCTGTCATCAAATGGTGAAATAACCACATGTTAGATTCAAATTAGCCGTAGATTAAAATGCTGGTATGCTGAAACAAACTTTCCTTTCCTTTCCCTTCATTGTGTGACTCGCAATGTACTATAATTAATATTAATCATTCGCTATGTGTGTACCACTCCTCAGTTCAAAGTAGTCTTGAACGACCCCGAAGGTGGACATCAGCTGTGTTTTGTGTTGAATGTCTGGCACGAAATGTTTTCATTTTTTCAAAACTCTCATCTACTTCAACCGTAGAGAAGAGAGTGTAGACTTAGCCACTTGCTCTCGATTATTTCAGATCGAAAGTTCTGTGGAAGTGTTGGGAGAATTCCATACAAAAACTCTTTCGCCCACAATAAAAGTACTGATGGAGAGTCTTCGACGCACCAATGATTTTCTTTAGCAACGGTTAAATGGACTGGAATTTTCGCAACTCTTCAATGGCGCGAAGGTTATTTCCTCAAATTAGTCCGTGTGCTATGACGTATGTTTAAACACTTGTTCAAAGATCTTCGCGTCTGGCAATAAATCTTAAGTTTTTGTTGTCGTCTGCTGAAACATTTTGCGGTTGGACAACGATTTACTGTTCGTCTGTTTAGTCTGTTTAGAAGTTACCCAAGCAGATGACGATAGTATCAATGTACTGATCGGCGTACACTGATTTCGACAAAGAAGACTTCCTGTAGAAGATAGTTTAAAACGCGTACACTTACTTGTCTATAACGCCCAGGGCCCCGTTCCACGAAGCGATCTTAGCGCTAAGATCATATTAAGTTCATAACTACCTGATGCATTTAAGGTAATCTTAGCACTAAGATCGCTTCGTGGAACGGGGCCCTATTCAATAAGTCAAGATAGTTTAAAACGCGTACACTTACTTGTCTATAACGTCCTCTTCAAGAAGGCAAGATAGTTTAAAATGCGTACACCTACTTGCCTATAACGTCCTGTTCAAGAAGGCAAGATAGTTTAAAACGCGTACACCTACTTGCCTATAACGTCCTGTTCAAGAAGGCAAGATAGTTTAAAACGCGTACACCTACTTGCCTATAACGTCCTGTTCAAGAAGGCAAGATAGTTTAAAACGCGTACACCTACTTGCCTATAATGTCCTGTTCAAGAAGGCAAGATAGTTTAAAACGCGTACACCTACTTGCCTATAATGTCCTGTCCAAGAAGGCAAGATAGTTTAAAACGCGTACACCTACTTGCCTATAATGTCCTGTTCAAGAAGGCAAGATAGTTTAATACTCGAAGAATTTGTCTTTAACTTGTTATACAAGAGAACAAGGTGTTTAAAACTGCGTACACATAATTGCCTAGAACTTGCGGTACACGGTATTTTAAACTGCGCACACATAATTGCCTAGAACTTGCAGTACACGGTATTTTAAACTGCGCACACATGGTTGTCTAAAACGTCCGACACAGCACTTTAAGCGTCCACTTTTCAATTGTCTAAAACTTCCTGTTCATGATTATTTAAAACGTGTACATTTTGTTATCTAGAACCTCATGTACAAAATAGTTAAACCTATGTCCATTTGGTGGCCTAGAATGTCATGTACATGTCAATGAAACTTAAATTTGCCAAAGTGAAACCACCGATCTACGTCTGAAAATGAGTATCTCCCGATGATCAATGTATAACAGAAAACTTTCAGTTTCTAAGTGAAGTTACTTTTCCACGAGAGCGGGCTTAAACCTTAGATATAAGAACGAAAATAGGTTCTAATCGATTACTGGTTAGAGAAGACTTAAAACATGTCAGACCACACTTAGCGATTAGCGTTAAGTCTGAGTTAGTTCCTCTTTTCAGATGTGGTGTTGCTGCTTTTACGGCTTCTTCGGTTTTACCGAAACGCTGGTTTCATATTAGATTAGTATCACACACACTGACCCGTCGTAATAAGCCATCAGTTGTCTTATAGGACGCTTCACTAACCAGAATATTCTAACAGTGTACAAGTTGACATTGGCTCTGGCTAGTCTGAAGAAGACACCTTACTATTCTTCCCAATCATCTACAATAGGTCAGTTTGACCTGCATTAAAGTAACAGATCCTAGTTTTTAAACCCTACGGCATGGTTTTTTACTATCAGAGCCGTTTTTGATAATTGAAATACATTTCTTAATATTTATTGTTTAGAATAGCAATTTTCCTTTCAACCGAAGTGTTTCTGGTAATCCTAGTGTTTGTAATTCCACAAAATGTTGTTGTTTTTCATAATTCACAAAACGCACGTACCTCTGAGAAGTAACGGTTATGAAAACGAGGTATAGTATATTTTTAGAAGATATTTCCGTTTGAACCCCACATACTTTTGTTTGACGCTATTATAACTGTATCCAGATATGTTACAGATTTGTATATTAACCAAACTTTGTGTCTATTTTAACGGGTTTTGACTCATTCCAACCAGTGCACCACAACTGGTCAAAGGTCGTGGTATGTGATTTCCTGTCTTTGGGACAGTGCATATAAAAGATCCTTGCTACTAATGAAAAAAATGTAGCTGGTTTCCTTTGATGATTACCAAATGTTTGACATCCAATAGCCGATGATTAATCAATCAATGTGCTCTAGTGGTGTCGTTAAACAAAACAAACGTTTATTTCCACGGGTTCAAAGTAGGGTCTGCGACTGTAAGTAGTCTCGGTATTATGACCTGTTTTAAGGTCCACGCTTTGTTGCTTCGTTGGCTGTCGGATAAACAAGATTTGATTTAATCCATATCGCCGCCCTCCCGGAAAGAGCCGATGTTTCTATTCAACAAGGGAAAACAAGGACTATTTGTTTAACGACACTCAGTATATTTTAAACTATTGCTATCTGGAGGCTGATATATGGTTACTTCGACATTTGGTTGCTATAGAAAACGAGAGGAAGCTCGCTACCACCATCATGGTAATTTGAAAAACGCGAGTTGATAATAATTACTAGTAGTTAAACACAGTATTCATTGATACAAATGGATCCTCTTGATAGAAAAAGCGAACGTGTACTGGTTTGAACACCACAGATCGAGAAGGCAGTTATCAATGCAGATACGGACAACACAATTGTTTATCTACTGAAGACTTACACAATCCATTGATCTATTAACACTACCTTTGACAGTTAGTACATACAATATTCTGATACAAGTAAATACTTGACCAACTTAATACTGTTCGAGCTAAGTGTGGACATATTTCTTGTGGAGCCAACTGCTCGGCCAAACGTCTGTGCTATCCACACTAAGTGAAGACAGATTTCTGGTTCAGCGAACTTGTTCCACAGAGTTCGGCGTTGACAGGTGTTTTACAGAACTGTTGTAGGAGCTAAGCGGCGTGTGGAAACAGGGAATGACTCAAATACCGTCCAAATAAACAACAACATGTGTGTAAGCATGTCGTCACCCCGTCTCAGCCCTCGCTATTGTCAGCAGTATCTTCAATCTGTAAACATCAAGCATGGGGCAGTTCTGCCAGGCAGATGGACTTATTGCTGCTGATTACTCTAGCACCGGTTCAATGGCCTGTGTGCGATTACTGTCCAAACCTTCCAGCCAAGGGTAGACAACTCTATCAGCTGACTTGTCTTTTGAGTATAGTCGTCAATGGTTAGTGGGACAAAAGTTGGGCCTAGTTCAGCTAAAAAGAGCAAAAGTGAAAGTTTATTTTAACGACACCACTAGAGGACATTGATTTATTCAGCATGGACTCAGTGCCGGATTTATAAGGGGGCAAAGGGGGCCATCCCCGGGCCCCCCTGCCAAAGCAGCCCCCCCCCCACCCCACCCAGACAAAGGACTTCCTTTATTAAAAAAAGTAATAATTATAAAATTATTCATTTTTTTTATTTGTCATGTAATTTAATTTCTATGTTGAGGGGCCCCCGAACCTAAAGTGCCCTGGGCCCCTGCCCCCCCCCCCCCCCCCCCCCCCCCCCCCAAAAAGGTCTAAATCCGGCATTAGCAGCAAGGTATCTTTTGTATGCAATGTCTCACAGACAGGTCAACATTTGCCTCAACCTTTGATATATAAATATTTAGGCTCTGTTTGTGATGTGACTAAATAGAACAAGAAAACGTTCATTGGACATGTTTTTACGCTTCATGTTAAACCGACTGACCATATCGGGAACTAGTGATATTGTGTGCGAACGGTAGCGACGCTGGCTCCTACTGAACGTAGACATGGTGTGATGTTTCTACACCTCCCCACTGTCTTATGCTTTGGTTTGGAGTCGGTGACGAGAGGCGAACCAAACGCCTTTAAACCGGATAGGTAAACAACTGCGCCATCTAGACAAGTATTTTAAAACATGCCTGCTTAAATTAACATTCCCTTTGGATAGGCTGATGGTTTTATAGCTTTAGTTTCTCATTCATAGTGTCAGAATTAATACATTATTACTTTAACTGTGTTTCTATTTAAATATAATTAGCGTTTTAAAATTAAATTTTTATGACAATCTTCCTGTGTATGATGCCAGTTATTAAGTTAACTTTTATACTATTTGCTATAGTTATATGTTTCAATTTTTTTTTTTTTTTCCTTACACAAAAGGTACATGGTTAGTACATTTTTGTGTACAGGAAACATCCGTGTCAGCGTGACCTTGATCTGTGTTGTAGAGTGATACGATTATGAACATGGTAATAATTCAGTCAACTCGGCTTTAACATATAACAGTGGACAGACAATACTCGACTTGTTGCGAACACTTGATGTCATCACCGTTTTCACCGCTTCACGCGCCCATGACTTCGACTTCCAGAGACCATCTTAAGCACTAACAGAACACCGTGTTGACAACTGATCTGCGTTGAATTGGTCCACTAGGTGAACTATACAAGAGGTCTTCCCATTCTGTTCCATGTGTATTCTAGATCCTGTCGAATTCCTGCTTCATTAGCAATACGGCTTCAATACCAGCATAAAGCCCTGAACCACAAGGGCCGTCTAAAAGGTTTCTGGAGCTGACAGTGATCGGCGACAATGAATAGGCATCATCCCTTGACGCAGTGTCTCGCACTCTCCACAATCAGATGTCTTCCCAGTGTTTGGTTGCCGCGCTCTCGCAAGGACAGGGAACTGTGTAAATAGTACAAGCTTCGTCACTGAATGAGAAAGGCCGATTACAGATTTTGCTTGCGGCGTTGATGGGAAATAATGATTCGATTCTACGAGATTATCGGATATATTTAACTCAGATTCTTGTTTATTGTGCTGTTGCATCACTGTTTATATCTTGCTATACACCGTTGCCAGTATGTCTGTCTTTGTCTGCATGAGTGTGTATGTATGGTTTCGGTATAAATTCCTTATTTTCTCCATCTCGCTCCTCTCTCTCTCTCTCTCTCTCTCTCTCTCTCTCTCTCTCTCTCTCTCTCTCTCTCTCTCTCTCTCTCTCTCTCTCTCTCTCTCTCTCTCTGCCTGTCTCTGCAAACTCGCCCTCCCTCTTGCGCTCCCCCTCTCGCTCCCTCTCTGTCTCTCTCACTCCATCACTCTCTCTCCCTTCTATGTCTCTCTCCCGGTCTCCCGTATCTCTCTCTGTCCCCCTTCTGTGTTTGTCGCCCTTCCTCCCATCTCTCTGTCGCTCTATCACTCATTTCCATCCCCTCTCTCCCTCCACCTTTCTCCCTCCTTGTCTCTCATCACCCCCCCTCTCTCTCTCTCTCTCTCTCTCTCTCTCTCTCTCTCTCTCTCTCTCTCTCTCTCTCTCTCTACTTGATTGCCTGTCTGTTTCACTGTTTACCTACCTATCTACCTATCTATATGTCTGTCTATCTCCTTCTGTCTGACTGTCTGTCTCTGTCTGACTGTCTGTCTCTTTCTGCCTGTCTGCCTGCCTGTCTGTTCGTTCAGACATATCGGATGTGAAATATCTGTGAAAAGTTGTGCAGACAAATTTATTCTTGACAGCAATCGGAAGAGTAGTTATTGACGAAGTATCGGGTTTTGTCTGTAACTAACTTGATAACCTCTATTTTAGACAGACCACATGCACTTTACAGATGTGTGTCAAGGACAACGTGGCTGAATATCAGCTTTAACTCTTTTTTTTTACATCATAGCATCCCGTAATGTTATGCCTGTGTCAAATTTCCGCCATTTGGATACGAAGATTTCCGTATTAAATCTCATTATTTGATACACACATTAACAGAAATGAGAGGCGTTAGCATCCGCCAGCCCCTTCCTTCCCTCATCCACCGTTATCATCCAGTTCACTATCCTGTTTTTGTCGTCTAGCACTTGGGAGTTAAGGTTCGTGGGTACTGAGTCCTTATCCCGGTACCGGCTTCCACACACTCTGAGGTGCGATTTTTAAAAACTAAGGTAAAGCCACACAAAAAAAGGTCCAAAAGCGAAACAAAACACACTGCACTTACACAGCAGTTGGGTAATATTGAAGTCACTCTCATACACATGTGCACACACACACGCACGCACGCACGCACGCACGCACGCATACACATACACAGAGAGAGAGAGAGAGAGAGAGAGAGAGAGAGAGAGAGAGAGAGAGAGAGAGAGAGAGAGAGACACAGAGACACACAAACACACACACATACACACACACACACACGCACACAAACAGACAGGCAGAAAGACAGACTCCCACACAATAATACGATTGTCTATATAAGTATGCCTGAACAGTATCAATTAAAGTAGATGCACAATGTTTTCAGCTAGCGTTGTCACCCACGAGTCCAATTCCATGAGAGGTCTGGCCATTACGAGCTTTGACTAATCTCTGGTGAGTTTGATAGGACCGACATCTAAACCTAACTCTGTAGTTACCATGGGCCATGATCTGGAACTCGAGCTGTGTACCAGCCGACATTTATCATCCCAGCAGACCAAAGCATTAAGCCTAAAAGACAGCTTTATGACAAGTGAATGCAGCCATTGTTTTTGTTAGATGTGAATTGGGATAATCAATCCCCATGGGCCTTTGGTATTTTTATTAAAAATATTATGCGTTCCTGACTTTTCACATTCATGACCGGAAATAAACACATAATTCAGTCTCGATAAAAACCACACAGTCGAACAATTACGTTGCTTGCTGTTACAAACATCCTTATTTAAGTGTTTTATTATTTTACTTTTTGTAAATACGAGAAAACGAATACGAAAAATTCATCATTTGAGAACAATGTTGACCTTGGGTTGCTTTTGCAAGAATAATAAAAACAAATTTTGTTTAACGACACCACTAGAGCACATTGATTTATTAATCATCGGCTATTAGATGTCAAACATTTATTAATGTTGTCGTATAGTCTTAAAGAGGACTCCCGCTATATTTTCCCATTAGTAGCAAGGAATCTTTTATATGCACCACCTCTCAAACATAATAGCACATACCATGGTGTTTGATGTACCAGTCGTGGTATTGTAAACAGAAATTCGTCACGAAGGCATTTGGTGTGTCTGGAACTATTCCAAACGGCAGTGATAAAATCGTCTGAATCAAAATTCTCTACACTATTTTATTACAAGACATGTCGAAAGAAATGGCATAAAAAATTAATAACGTCTTTTTAGGGATATTTAATTAGTTATTCGGAAATCTACTAAAGACGTTTGCTCGCTTGATTAGCTAGTTAATATAACTGGCACGTTGATAGAGTCTTATCTAATAAAAAAAGATCTTCTGTCTTCAGCTGATTGGCGTTATGACGATATTCCAAAGACAGAATGCGATGGGTTCTAGACAAATGCTGTTTGACATCTCGCTAATGAACTGTGTTGTTTAAAGGTTCACGCATCTCACGTTTAACCCTGGTCCATATATATAAAGGAAGGCTGTCATTTCGACGCGTTTTCCTAATACGTGTGTCTGACAAGTAACAGTTATGGAGTAGAGTTTTAGTCTAACTTTTAGAGGATATTTCTCCATTTCAAAGTCACAAACTCATGTTTCACTCAATTGTAACTTTATCCAAATGTTTTACAGGTTTGTAGATTAACTAAACTTAGCGTGCATTTTTATGGGCTGAAACTAGGTCTGTCCAGTTAAAGAGTGTCACAATCGCCTTTGGTACACGCGATATTCAGTATAATACTGAGTTTATTATTACACCAACAGATGGGAGGTATTCAGTATAATACTGAGTTTATTATTACACCAAGAGATGGGAGGTATTCAGTATAATACTGAGTTTATTATTACACCAACAGATGGGAGGTATTCAGTATAATACTGAGTTTATTATTACACCAACAGATGGGAGGTATTCAGTATAATACTGAGTTGATTATTACACCAACAGATGGGATCTAGCTTACTTAGTAATGTAGTACGCATGAGGTACACGCGATATTCAGTATAATACTGAATTTATTATTACACCAATAGATGAGAGGTATTCAGTATAATACTGAGTTTATTATTACACCAACAGATGGGAGGTATTCAGTATAATACTGAGTTTATTATTACACCAACAGATGGGAGGTATTCAGTATAATACTGAGTTTATTATTACACCAACAGATGGGAGGTATTCAGTATAATACTGAGTTTATTAT
Source organism: Gigantopelta aegis (assembly GCF_016097555.1). Taxonomy (NCBI): domain Eukaryota; kingdom Metazoa; phylum Mollusca; class Gastropoda; order Neomphalida; family Peltospiridae; genus Gigantopelta; species Gigantopelta aegis. The sequence goes on from NC_054707.1 coordinate 9,739,905, forward strand.
TACACCAACAGATGGGATCTAGCTTACTTAGTAAAGTAGTACGCATGAGGCACACGCGATATTCTGTATAATACTGATTTTATTATTATCTAGCACCAAAAGAGCATGAGGTACACGCGATATTCAGTATAATACTGAGTTTATTATTACACCAAGAGATGGGATCTAGCTTACTTAGTAAAGTAGTACGCATGAGGTACACGCGATATTCAGTATAATACTGAGTTTATTATTACACCAAGAGATGGGATCTAGCTTACTTAGTAAAGTAGTACGCATGAGGTATTTGAGCAACAGGATCGAATCCCCACGGTAAATCCAATTGATATTGTGTTGTTTTTTGCTTTTGTTTTTACCTCGACTGGTATATCAAAGGCCGTGATGTGTGTTGTTCTGTCTGTGGAAAAGGGCGTATAAAAGATTCCTTGTTGATAATGGACAAACGTAGGAGATATTTTTTCAGAAGGCTTCTTATCAGAATAACCCAGTGATTTCCCTAGAAATTTGGCAAGGCCGTGGTAGACCAAACATATTTGGGGCATTTTCACCATTTTTGGGGCACGTGTATTTCATTAAAAATAGCCAAAATTAATTGAAATAAACATTTATTTAATTTATATTTGCTTTAAGAAATGAATGGCAAAAGATATAAAAGGCACCTTTTTTGTGTTTTATAAAGGCAATTTTAGAATTAATTACTGAAAAAGGCTTCTTTAATCTCAGGGCAGCATCTAAAACAAGCTAGGGAAAACACTATAAATAGTAGCCGAAGATTAATAAATGAATGTGCTCTAGTGGTTTCGTTAAACAAAACAAACTTTACATTTTGAAAGCTAATTTGGAACCGATACTGGATTCGAAAGTACCACCAAGTCACAATCACTAGTCCATCACGAGTGGTTGAAACCTGAGATATCTCTGAGAGTTGAATGTGACTGAAATCACTTCAGTTGCGCTTCCTCACAGCCAAGCGTAATGTAGCTCAAGCGGTATCGTGTCCGCCTGTGAAGCGGTCGGTCATCGGATCGGTCCTTCTCAGTAGACCCATTTGCAATTTGGGCTGTTTTCTGTTTCAACCAGTGGTTCACATCAAAGGCCGTGGTATGTGTTGTCCTGTCTGTGGGAAAGTGCATATAAAAGACCACTTGCTGCTTACTGTAAAGAGTAGCCTATGTGGCGGCAGCGGGTTTCCTCTAAAGAAATATGTCATAATGACCATATGTTTGACGTCCAATAGCCGATGATAAGATAAAAATCAATGTGCTCTAGAGGCGTCGTTAAATAAAACAAACTTTACTTTTCCTGTCACAGCCACGCGTAAATGTTTACGGCACGCGTGATCCTATTGCTATTTACGGATGTGTTTATTCTGCAGAACATGTAGATAATAATAATGAGGATGCTGGCAGATCGTATCGCAGTATAGACGAAAGGAAACACGCAATGAACGACCCAATGAATGCTAGTCAAGTCTTACCCACTGATAACACGATCAGTCATCGAAAAAAGGACATATTTTGCTTAACAAGACCTCGGCACATTTTTTAACCAGCTGCTGGTAATTTTAAAACATAGTCGGAATTTAGGAGGAAACCTAGTTCCGTCCGCCGCTGCATGTTCGTACGCTGCGTTTCTGCCTAGCGTACGTGACACGCACATAAGACAAAACATACCACGTGTTTTGATTCATGACTCATTGTGCTGAGCGCTGATTAAACCGGATACATATACCAACGGGTCTGCTGGTGTTGACAATATTACGGGTAGAAAAGGGCGTAAATTATATTGTCATGCACCACGATGCCAGACTAACCATCACTCCATCATATGGATAGGACACTGAAATTCAAAGTGCTTCTCTCTGAAGTAAAAGGATCCCCTGTGCAATTAAAATTGCAAGACATTGCTGAAAGTGAATTATTTATAACTAAAGAGTTTTAAAAATTCCAGTATGAAGATGCAAGGTGCAGGAGCAGAAGGAATAATTTTGTAATTTTGTAATTTATTTGAATGTGATATTAGTTAATAATATCACTTCTAATTTGAGGTTATTTCTCAAAGAATTAGGTACTGTCTGATTAAATGCCCACATAGATCTCAACTGGCAGTGGTAAAGCGTCCGCCTGAGTCTCGGCCGGTTTGGAATCGATCCCCGTCGGTGGGCTCAAAGGGCTATTTCTAGTTCCAGCCAGTGCACCACAACTGGTATATCAAAGACCGTGTTATGTGCTATCCTCTCTGTGGGATAGTACACAAAAAGATCCCTTGCTACTAATGGAAAAATGTAGCGGGTTTCCTCTCTTAGACTATATGTAAAAATTACCAAATGTTTGACATCAAATAGCCGATGATTAATAAATCATTGTGCTCTAGTGGTGTCATTAAACAAAGCAAAACTTTAACTTCAACTTAGAGAAATGTATCTTCCTTCAAAGTAGGATGTATCGGCATACACCCGATAGTGATTTAGTAAAACTCCCATGACCTTGTTAAAACATCCTTCAGACTATGCATTATTAGTCTATTCTTTCAAAATCCTTATTGGGGAATTCAGCTCAGTCGGTAGAGCGGTCGTCTGGGGTGCTTGATCGTAGGATCAATCTCCCTGGTGGACCCTTTCTCTGATCAATTTTTTCCCATCCCAACTCGTGTCCTGCATCTAGTATATATCAAAGGTTTGTCTATGGGAAAGAGTAGATAAAAGATTATTTGTGTTAATTCAAAATTAATGTAGTAGGTTTCTTCTAAGACTAGCATTTGACATTCAATAGCTGATGATTAATAAATCAATGTGCTCTACTGATGTCATTAAACAAAACGTTTTTTCTTCAGAATGTGTATGTGTAGAGAAACATACGACTGAGTTATAGAAAACTTTAACTCCTGTAGACCTGTCAGCTCCATCTATTTATCTGCTGTAATAGTCTCGTCTCGGTTTCACGTGTAATTGCGTTTGTTGAAAACATTTTGCAATATTTATTGATTTATATACAGCAGGACCGCAGTAATTTAATCAGAAATATTGAAAGTTATCCCAGCGAACCATCCGATATCGACCGCGCCGCGAATAAAACACTGAGTTGTGCCAGCGAAACCAGTGATAATATTTACACGCGGACGATTGCGGTGCATTTATGTGTGTAGAGATCAAACGATCGTCATTAAGTCGCTGCATTTACATCACGCCGGCCGCAATCACGTGATGCCGTAAACCGTCTCCTGTCGCAGCTGTGATGTGGTACTGACACTTTCACTATGATGTATCATTGTCACACACCCACACTGCGAAGTGGCACTGTCACTTCCACTGTGATGTATTATTGTCACACACACAGACTGTGATGTGATACTGTGACTTTCACTGTGATGTATTGTCACACACACACATACTATGATATGGTACTGTCATTTTCACTGTCATGTATTATTGTCACACACAGACTGTGATGTGGTACTGTGACTTTCACTGTGATGTGTTATTGTCACACACAGACTGTGATGTGGTACTGTGACTTTCACTGTGATGTATTTTATTGTCACACACATACTGTGATGTGGTACTGTCACATCCACTGTGATGTATTATTGTCACACAGACTATGATGTGGTATTGTGACTTCCACTGTGATGTATTATTGTCACACACAGACTGTGATGTGGTACTGTCACGTTCACTGTGATGTATCAATGCCTTATCTCCATACACATAATCTGTATTACTGTCACTCTTATACACGTGATGTATTGACGTCACACTGACATAATCACTGTGATGTATTAATGTCACTCACATACACTGTGGAATAATAGTGTCTTATCCACATACACATAATGTATTTTATTATTGAACTCATATACAGTGTGATGTATTAATGTCACACTGACATACACACTGTGATGTATTAATGTCACAGACAAACACACTCACACGCACACGCAGACTGTGATGTGGTACTGTGACTTTCACTGTGATGTATTTTATTGTCACACACATACTGTGATGTGGTACTGTCACATCCACTGTGATGTATTATTGTCACACAGACTATGATGTGGTATTGTGACTTCCACTGTGATGTATTATTGTCACACACAGACTGTGATGTGGTACTGTCACGTTCACTGTGATGTATCAATGCCTTATCTCCATACACATAATCTGTATTACTGTCACTCTTATACACGTGATGTATTGACGTCACACTGACATAATCACTGTGATGTATTAATGTCACTCACATACACTGTGGAATAATAGTGTCTTATCCACATACACATAATGTATTTTATTATTGAACTCATATACAGTGTGATGTATTAATGTCACACTGACATACACACTGTGATGTATTAATGTCACAGACAAACACACTCACACGCACACGCATTCTCACTGTGATGTATTAATGTCACACTGTCATACACACCCTGATACTAACATACACATTGTGATATATTGCTGTGACATTCACATACAAAATGTGTCATATTACCATGACACACAAATACACACTGTTATATTGTACTGTCTCACTTACACACTGTGATATTGTACTGTGACACTTGCACACTGTGACATTGTACTGTCACACTTACACACTGTGATATTGTACTGTCTCACTTACTGTTATATTGTACTGTCCCACTTACTGTGATATTGTACTGTGTCACTTGCACACTGTGATACTGTACTGTCACACTTACACACTGTGATATTGTACTGTCACACTTACACACTGTGATATTGTACTGTCACACTTGCACACTGTGATATTGTACTGCCACACTAACACACTGTGTTATTGTACTGTCACACTTACACACTGTGATATTGTACTGTGACACTTGCACACTGTGACATTGTACTGTCACACTTACACACTGTGATATTGAAATGTCACACTAACACACTGTGATATTGTACCGTCACACTTACACACTGTGCTATTGTACCGTCACACTTACACACTGTAATAGTGTACCGTCACACTTACCCACTGTAATATTGTACCGTCACACTTACACACTGTGATATTGTACCGTCACACTTACACACTGTGATATTGTACCGTCACACTTACACACTGTGATATTGTACCGTCACACTTACACACTGTGATACTGTGACTTTCACTGTGATGTATTGTCACACACACACAGACTATGATGTGGTACTGTCATTTTCACTGTCATGTATTATTGTCACACACAGACTGTGATGTGGTACTGTGACTTTCACTGTGATGTGTTATTGTCACACACAGACTGTGATGTGGTACTGTGACTTTCACTGTGATGTATTTTATTGTCACACACATACTGTGATGTGGTACTGTCACATCCACTGTGATGTATTATTGTCACACACAGACTATGATGTGGTATTGTGACTTCCACTGTGATGTATTATTGTCACACACAGACTGTGATGTAGTACTGTCACGTTCACTGTGATGTATCAATGCCTTATCTCCATACACATAATCTGTATTACTGTCACTCTTATACACGTGATGTATTGACGTCACACTGACATAATCACTGTGATGTACTAATGTCACTCACATACACTGTGGAATAATAGTGTCTTATCCACATACACATAATGTATTTTATTATTGAACTCATATACAGTGTGATGTATTAATGTCACACTGACATACACACTGTGATGTATTAATGTCACAGACACACACACTCACACGCACACGCATTCTCACTGTGATGTATTAATGTCACACTGTCATACACACCCTGATACTAACATACACATTGTGATATATTGCTGTGACATTCACATACAAAATGTGTCATATTACCATGACACATAAATACACACTGTGATATTGTACTGTCACACTTACACACTGTGATATTGTACTGTCACACTTACACACTGTGATATTGTACTGTCACACTTGCACACTGTGATATTGTACTGCCACACTAACACACTGTGATATTGTACTGTCATACTAACACACTGTGATATTGTACTGTCACACTTGCACACTGTGATATTGTACTGTCACACTTGCACACTGTGATATTGTAGTGCCACACTAACACACTGTGATATTGTACTGTCATACTAACACACTGTGATATTGTACTGTCACACTTGCACACTGTGATATTGTACTGCCACACTTACACACTGTGATATTGTACTGCCACACTAACACACTGTGATATTGTACTGTCACACTTACACACTGTGATATTGTACTGTCACACTTGCACACTGTGATATTGTACTGCCACACTAACACACTGTGATATTGTACTGTCATACTAACACACTGTGATATTGTACTGTTACACTTGCACACTGTGATATTGTATTGTCACACTTACACACTGTGATATTGTACTGTTACACTTACACACTGTGATATTGTACTGTCACACTTACACACTGTGATATTGTACTGCCACACTTGCACACTGTGATATTGTACTGTCACACTTACACACTGTGATATTGTACTGTCACAATTGCACACTGTGATATTGTACTGCCACACTAACGCACTGTGATATTGTTCTGTGGCACTTGCACACTGTGACATTGTACTGTCACACTTACACACTGTGATATTGTACTGTCACACTTACACACTGTGATATTGTACTGTCACACTTGCACACTGTGACATTGTACTGTCACACTTATACACTGTGATATTGTACTGTCATACTTACACACTGTGATATTGTACTGTCACACTTGCACACTGTGATATTGATTTGTCACACTTACAAACTGTGGTATTGTACTGTCACACTGTGATATTGTATTGTCACACTTACACACTGTGATATTGTACTGTCACACTTACACACTGTGGTATTGTACTGTCACATTTACACACTGTGATATTGTACTGTCACACTTACACACTGTGATATTGAAATGTCACACTAACACACTGTGATATTGTACCGTCACACTTACACACTGTGGTATTGTACTGTCACACTTACACACTGTGATATTGTACTGTCACACTTACACACTGTGGTATTGTACTGTCACACTTACACACTGTGATATTGTACTGTCACACTTACACACTGTGATATTGAAATGTCACACTAACACACTGTAATAGTGTACCGTCACACTTACACACTGTAATATTGTACTGTCACACTTACACACTGTAATAGTGTACCGTCACACTTACACACTGTAATATTGTACCGTCACACTTACACACTGTAATATTGTACCGTCACACTTACACACTGTGATATTGTACCGTCACAATAAACACTGTGATATTGTACCGTCACACTTACACACTGTGATATTGTACCGTCACAATAAACACTGTGATATTGTACCGTCACACTCACACATTGTGATATTGTACCGTCACACTTACACACTGTGATATTGTACCGTCACACTTACACACTGTGACATTGTACCGTCACACTTACACACTGTGACATTGTACCGTCACACTTACACACTGTGACATTGTACCGTCACACTTGCACATTGTGACATTGTACCGTCACACTTACACACTGTGACATTGTACCGTCACACTTGCACACTGTGACATTGTACCGTCACACTTACACACTGTGACATTGTACCGTCACACTTACACACTGTGATATTGTACCGTCACACTAACACACTGTGATATTGTACTATCACACTTACACACTGTGATAGTGTACTATCACACTTACACACTGTGCTGCATTGCTGTCAGACACTGTGCTGTATTATTGCCACACTTACAAACTGTGATGCATTGGTGTTGTCACACACTGTGATATTGTACTATCACACTTACATACTGTGATATTGTACTATCACACTTACACACTGTGATGCATTGCTGTCAGACACTGCTGTATTAGTGCCACACTTACACACTGTGATGCATTGGTGTTGTCACATACTGTGATATTACACTTACACACTGTGATATTGTACTATCACACTTACACACTGTGGTGCATTGGTGTTGTCACACACTGTGTTGTCTTTGTGTTTTCACACACTGTGGTGTATTGGTGTTGTCACACACTGTGGTGCATTGGTGTTATCACATACTGTGGTGTATTGGTGGTGTCACACACTGTGGTGTATTGGTGTTGTCACACAATGTGGTGTATTGGTGTTGTCACACACTGTGGTGTATTGGTGTTGTCACACACTGTGGTGTATTGGTGTTGTCACACACTGTGGTGTATTGGTGTTACACTATTGTACTGTCACACTCACATAAACATTGTGATATATTACCTCACACCCACATACATGTACACACTGTGATGTATTACAGCCACAGGCACATACAAACTGTATCAAGTAGCCCACGCTCTTCACTTATACACAATAACTCTAACCACTTGCCATGTTTGAGAAATCCTCTTCAAATATCTGATCAACGAGAACTACGTGAACTGCATTTTATTGAGAAGATATCTATTTTTATTGAAAAGATGACTATTTTTTATTGAGAAGATATCTATTTTTTATTTGAGAAGATATCTATTTTTTATTGAGAAAATTTCTATATGTTTTTTTATTGAGAAGATGTCTATTTTTTGATCCACTTGAAAATATCATCAATAGTGCTCATCCATTAATCGTTGTTCAAACCCAAACACCGAGCTGCAGGCGTGTAATGTAATAGAATGCCAACAACCCGTTAAACTGACACATGAAAGGGATGCATCGGCAAAATCTTAGTCTATGCTGACAAGTTAAAGATGGTTTCACTTGGTGTCCTGCCTGTGGGAAAGTGCACAAAAAGCCATCGCTGTTTTATCACAGCATAAACGGAACATATCTGAAACGGAAAATGAATGAAATGACAACACAAGAATACATTTTAAACTGCGACTGTTTCGTGCGTCATATATGGTTATTTCAACAGTTGATCGAGAAAGAAAGGAAAAAACCCGCTGTCTTTACATAGGCCATTCTTACCAAAAGCAGAAAATGATCTTTTATATACATTTCCCAATAGACAGAACGATGCACTCTACGGCATTTGATATTTGATGCGCCATTCTTAAGAGACAAAGGTTGTGACGTGTGGGGTGGGGGTGGGGTGTGTGTGGTGCATGTCTAACGAGGGGGAGGGGGGTGATCCTGCGATCCATCGCATATCAGTGTCGCAATTTACCACAGCAGCATTATCAACCTGATGCTTGTTATACTCCTACTTACTATCATAAAATAGGTATATGTTTTAATAGATGTAGTCACTATTTTATAACTTAGGGCAGGACGTAGCCCAGTGGTAAAGCGGTCGCTTGATGTGCGGTCGGTCTAGGATCGACCCCCGTCGGTGGGCCCATTTGGGCTATTTCTCGCTCTAGCCAGTGCACCACGACTGGTGTATTAAAGGCTGTGGTATGCGCTATTCTGCCTATGAGATGGTGCATATAAAAGACGCCTTAGTACTAATGGAAACATTTAGCGGGTTTCCTCTGTAAGACAATTGTCAAAATTAACAAATATTTTACATCCAATAGCTGATGATTAATAAATCAAGCTGCTCTAGTGATGTCGTTAAACAAAACAAACTTTAACTCTATTTTATAAATCATCCTGCAAACCATCTAGGGGGCGGGACGTAGCTCAGTGGTACAGCGCTCGCTTGATGCGTGGTCGTTCTGGGATCGATCCCCGTCGGTGGGCCTTTGGGCTATTTCTCGTTCCAGCCATTGCTCCACAACTGGTGTAACAAAGGCCGTGGTATGTACTATCATGTCTATGGGATGGTGCATATGAAAGATCCCTTGCTGCTAATCGAAAAGTGTAGCCCATGAAGTGGCGACAGCAGGTTTCTTCATTATCCGCGTGGTCCTTAACCATATGTCCGACGCCATATAACCGTAAATAGAATGATTTGAGTGCGTCGTTAAATAAAACATTTCCATCTTGTCTAACTGATTAGTACGTACATTCCTGAGTGTAACTAAAGTTCTGTTCTGTTATTAATCATTAGTCATCAAGATAGCATGGGTAACAAACACAGCAATCACTGAAGAGTACCATCACATTAGCAAGTTCATCATCACAAGCAAACACGCCATCATAATATATCGTGTATTAACGCGCCATGCAGTAAAAAGCTATTTCCACGCAGTTTTGCTTTGGAACTTAAAAAAAAAAGTTGGCTCAATCATCATAAATGGCACGGCATTTTCAGAGGTACAGCTATCGCAATGCATCACCAGTAGTTGCAGTAATTCAAAGGTGAACTAGTGAACATGTTAGTTGTTAAATAGAGACACTTAAGCTGTCATTATCTACAGATAAGGCAGCACAAGAGGTAATGGGTTGGGGTTGCATATGTGTTATTGACGGGATGTACTGGAAATACTATAGTTACATCATAGTAATACCCGATGTCTTGTTCTGTTCATATTTGATTCCATGTTATGTTGATACGTGATTCTATGTTATATGAATTCGTGATGTCAAGTTATGTAAAGCATGGTGTCGTTATAATTAATACCTGATGTCAAGTTATTATAATGGATGATGTCAAGTTATATTAATGCATATGTTAACATGTTAATGTCTGAAGCCAGGTTATGTTGATATCTGATGCCAACGTGTGTTAATTTATGATTCCAAGTTATGTTAATATCAGATACCAGATTATCTTAATAGTAACTTGATATCCAAATTATGTTCATAATTATATATGACGCAATTTAAAAATATATATAATGCCCAGTTATGTTAGTTATGCCAATATAATATTATTATTATGATGCCAAGTTATGTTAATTTATGACGCTAAGTTATCTTAATATTTAATACAAAGTTATGCAAGATATGCACCTTTTCAACAAAACGTATGCTATATATTATTTCTGCACCTGGAAAGAAAGAAATGGTTGACCTGGCAATACAACCTATTTCTGTGCTTCAAACGATGTATTCAACTAATATTCAAACACGCTCCGCATTCAGGGTTGTCTCTACCTACAGAAGATATGCTAGTAAATTAACGCAAGAGCAGAAACTACCTGCTGTTGTAGCCTACCAAATTATTATAGCAGCAATAACTGTTTATGTACAGCATGACTATCTTCAGCTCTTGGTCTTAAATCCACGTACGTTAAAAATCCAAGAGTGTTTTACCTAGGTACCAACAAGAACACGCGTGTCAAACTAATAGGACTATAACGATGATGAACCCGCCTTACAACGCAAGACGACAACCTAATTTGGTAAACATGTAGTCAGGAATTGCAGGTTCTAACTCGGAACGCATATGGGTTGGATTGCTATGCTGTATCTTCACATCAAAAGACAATGATCATTTGTCAGAAGACGTGCGTTTTTGTGTGGCGTATTGGCAGAAAAGACGCTAACGTTCCAGAATACCTGGTCGTGAATCATTATCATGCTACAGGACACCGATTCCTTGTCAGAGATCTTGTGCCAACGCCAAAAGAAAAGGATTGCTTGTTTAACGACATAACTAGAGCACATAGATTTCTTAATCATCAGCTATTAGATATCAAACTTTTGAGACAAAACCTGCTACATGTTTCCATTAGTGGCAAGGCATCTTTTTATTCACCATCTCACAGACAGGATAGCACATACCACGGCATTTTGATATACCGGGGGGGGGGGAGAGAGAGAGAGAGAGGGGGGTGGGGACAATCTTTAAGTGTGCTTTTCCATAGACATACCAGTACATAACACAACCTTTGGTGTGTCAGTCATCAAGGCACTGACTGAGATAGAGAGAAAACTCATTTTGCGATCGATCGCACCTCAGGAATGCACTCTACCACTGCACTACACCTTACCCTCACCAACCCCACCACACCCAACATCAAAAGATGCAAAGTAATTGCTCCGTACTTGCCAGAGACTCAGTCATGGAAAATCAATGGAGTCTCTAGTGTAGATCCTGGAATCAAAATGTATAACTTGTTACGGTTTTAGTGTTCCACAATTCCTCATAATAAAAACAGCAAGTGTGTACTGGCAATAGTCGAACCTACTGGCACTGCACCAATTCGCAGACCATTTAACAAAACGCGACCTTAACCTCACCACCAACAAGAACATAAACAAAAGAAAAAAGAAAGAAATGCTTTATTTAACGATACACTCAACACATTTTAGTTACGGTTATATGGCGTCAGACATACGGTTAAGGACCACACAGATACTGAGAGAGGAAACCCGCTGTCGCCATTTCATGGGCTACTCTTTTCGATTAGCAGCTAGCGATCTTTTGTGTGCACCATCCCACAGGCAGGGTAGTCCATACCACGGCATTTGATATACCAGTCGTGGTGCACTGGCTGAAACGAGAAATAGCCCAATGGGCCCACCGACGGGGATCGATCCCACATCGACCGCGCATCGAGCGAGCGCTGTACCACTGGGCTACGTCCCGTCCCAGAAGATAAACAATGATGGATGTCCAGAGATAAAAATACAAAGTGTTTATCGGCAATGGCATGATTCGAACCTGATGACCGATTCGCATGGCCTTCGGGGCTGATCGCGGATTTCAATTTCCTGTAATTTCAAATAACATTATTTTTCAATTAAAAGTGTTGGTAGGTTGTTGTCCTAAACGAGAAGAAAATCAGAATTACTTATCAAAAGTCTCTATGTCAAACGTAGCTAACGGTGATGGATTTTAGGCCAGATCGGAAATAGAAATAAATATAGCTGACGGTTGTGGGTTATTCTGGAAATAAGAAATTAACGAAATCTCACGGGCTATTTTCGCTAAATTAGATACCGCACATCTCTCAGTGTGTCTGTTGTTTTTGGAGAAGTTATTAACTAGGAACTACGCGTTTACGTCAGTCGTTGTTTAAGTTTGACAGAGAGTGTGAAAACATGCAGCAGTAAACCAACTTTACATCGTCGTTTGATGGAAACCTACACCAATGTACAAACATTATAATTATTATTATCACGCCTTGATGATAACTTACACCAATGTACTAACCTTATAATAATTATTATCACGTCTTGCTGAAAATGTGCACCAGTGACCTCATTTTACATCACGTCTTAAATAAAAAAACCGTACATTTCATTAAATTTTGATGAAAACTTACATTTCATTAAATTTTGATGAAAACTTACATCAGTGAATTAACATTATATCTTGGTGAAAACGTACACCAGTGAACTAGTTTTACATTATGATTTGGTGAAAACGTACACCAGTGAATTGATTTTACATTATGATTTGGTGAACACGTACACCAGTGAACTAGTTTTACATTATGATTGGTGAAAACGTACACCAGTGAACTAGTTTTACATTATGATTTGGTGAAAACGTACACCAGTGAACTAGTTTTACATTATGATTTGGTGAAAACGTACACCAGTGAATTGATTTTACATTATGATTTGGTGAACACGTACACCAGTGAACTAGTTTTACATTATGATTGGTGAAAACGTACACCAGTGAACTAGTTTTACATTATGATTTGGTGAAAACGTACACCAGTGAACTAGTTTTACATTATGATTTGGTGAAAACGTACACCAGTGAACTAGTTTTACATTATGATTTGATGAAAACGTACACCAGTTAACTAGTTTTACATTATGATTTGGTGAAAACGTACACCAGTGAACTAGTTTGACGTGATTTGGTGAAAACGTACACCAGTGAACTAGTTTGACATTATGATTTGGTGAAAACGTACACCAGTGAACTAGTTTGACATTATGATTTGTTGAAAACGTACACCAATGAACTAACATAACACCATGCCTTGATGAACACGTTTCAGACACTGTCCGTTAATAATCAATACAGTTCCAGCAATAGTAGTTTAAAAACAAACTGTTGATTGGAATAACAAGTAACACATTAAAAGTGTTATATCTAATATACAAATAATCATCTTCAGAAACTTAGTTACATAATTATTAACAGTGTTAGATCTACTTTTCTTCGTGAACCGACGGGTTCCAGGTGAGGCATTTAGTCTTGAAGAAACGCCAAGACAGATCTGCACTGGGACATTGCTATTTGTCAGAATGATTGAAATGAAAGACAATAATCGATTATTAAATTGGAAGCATTTGTGAGTGTTAACGAAAGTAAACACTTCACGTGTTTGAATGTCTTCATATATTGTTAAGAAAGGGATAGGGTAGAAAACCCTGTTAAGGCACACACCCAAATGCTAGAAAACATCGTATTTTATGCCTGTACTTGACAAGAGTCCTTTTGTCTGGAAACTGTAGACTGCTTTGCTTCAGTTAATATGACATGGCTTTATGCAACACCGGAAGTATTAACACCAGCATTTCCTTTGGAGTAATGTATGATGGCATAACCTCTATTGGGGGGGGGGGGGGGGGGGGGGGGCTTGGTCGATGCGCGGTCGGTCTGGAATCGATCCCTATCGGTGGACCCATTGGTCTATTTCTCGTTCCAGCCAGTACACCGCGACTGGTATACCAAAGGCCGTGGTATGTACTACCATGTCTGTGGGATGGTGCATATAAAAGATCCTTTGCTTCTAATCGAAAAGAGTAGCCCATGAAGTGGCGACAGCGGGTTTCCTCTCTCAATATCTGTGTGGTCCTTAGCTATATGTCTGACGCCATATAACCGTAAATAAAATGTGTTGAGTGCGTCGTTAAATAAAGCTCTTTTTTTCTCTCTATTAGGGATGGATGCAAGTGACTTGGTATTTTAATGTAATATTCATGTGCACATTCGATTAAGGTTCATGCGCGCTGTTTTTGGAATACAACTAGCTGGACTCTCTATCCAGGGCAGCGGTTAATGGTTAGTTATTAGTTGCTAGTAAGAGAGAATTCGGTGTAGTAGTGTAACACTTTTAAGTTAACATGCATTTATTTTGTCTACCAGAACACATTGATTTATTTGTCATCAGCTATTGGATGTCAACATATTTCACAATTCTAATGCATAGTCTCTCAGAGAGCTATATTTTTCCATTAGCAGCAATGAATATTTTATATGTACATGTACTTTTCAACAGGCAGAACAGCACATACCACGACATTTGAAATACCAGTCGTGGGGGGGGGGGGGGGGAGGACACTGCCTGCTTCCCTCGGTGACTTTAACACTACCCCACCGAAGACTCGAGAGGTTTAGAAGGTGTGGGTGTGGCGTACGTTAACAGGACGTCGGCGATTATCAACCAGAACAGCGTTTCTGTATCATCCGGGTCTAAATTTCTGTTGTTTCCCCGTTACAAAGTCTTGAGAGCACCGCTCTTTATCCAAACAGATCGTGTTCGCTTTGAGACGCGTTCCATTAATCGATCGCCTCGCCCGGTCACTTGCAAAAGACGACTAATAGCTGTTAAAGGAGCTGGTGATCAATCGGAAGTCGATACTTGTTTAAATAAAAAACCCGACGCCCTAAACGACAGACGAGATATTCACTTAGCGGCTGTGCAGCGTTTTCTTGTCTGTTTACTCCCCCCCCCCCCCCAACCAAATCGGCGACACCCGCCATGAGCACAGTGTTTAGTTCATTTTGTTCATCAGAATGTTGAAAAAGTACATGATCAGTATAAGGTATTTTAGGTTCATTTAAATCAATTTGATTCTCTTTGCCAATAAAATTAACTTCTTTTTTTTAAAATAAAACTGATATAAATAAGGTATCAACACACACATACAGTACAATGAAATATGGCGCTTCATATTTAATAATAAAACTGATATAAATAAGGTATCAACACACACATACAGTACAATGAAATATGGCGCTTCATATTTAATAATAAAACTGATATAAATAAGCTATCAACACACACATACAGTACAATGAAATATGGCGCTTCATATTTAATAATAAAACTGATATAAATAAGATATCAACACACACATACAGTACAATGAAATATGGCGCTTCATATTTAATAATAAAACTGATATAAATAAGATATCAACACACACATACAGTACAATGAAATATGGCGCTTCATATTTAATAATAAAACTGATATAAATAAGGTATCAACACACACATACAGTACAATGAAATATGGCGCTGCATATTTAATAATAAAACTGATATAAATAAGATATCAACACACACATACAGTACAATGAAATATGGCGCTGCATATTTAATAATAAAACTGATATAAATAAGATATCAACACACACATACAGTACAATGAAATATGGCGCTTCATATTTAATAATAAAACTGATATAAATAAGATATCAACACACACATACAGTACAATGAAATATGGCGCTTCATATTTAATAATAAAACTGATATAAATAAGATATCAACACACACATACAGTACAATGAAATATGGCGCTTCATATTTAATAATAAAACTGATATAAATAATGTATCAACACACACATACAGTACAATGAAATATGGCGCTTCATATGTAATCTACCTGCAAGACAATTGGTAATCGCAGAGCTTTTAAACTATTATGGAATCTTCTTTGTTTTAAAAACTTAACAATTGCACTTGAAATATTAATTTATTGGGAATAGAACATAATAGTATTTAATAAAAAAAAAAAGAAAAAAAAAAGTGTTATATATTACTACCAGTTCCAGCTGCACCAGGAAATTGAACATTTTGAAAATTGTCTAATGCATTACTACGTATGCGACATATTAGAACTTGAAATGGTCTGTCTTTACACTTTTTGAAAGCTTTAACGAGTCTCTGAATGCTATAAACATAATAAAAACATAACATTACTTGCGATTTTTATATACCAGTAAAGCTGGAGCAGAAGGTATACTGCTTGATAATACATGCGGAATTGTGTTCCCTTTTGTGTTATAACTTTACTGTGGGATCCACACTAATTAGAATATCTATCCAAAGCTTCAATTATGAAACCAATGTAGTGTTGTCTGTGGTTTCTTTTATTTCTGTATATCCAACTAATGGTTGAAACGTAGAATAATTGGCGGTCCGACGGGACGACAACCTCCCAGCCCGTGATTGATGCTGACAAGCAAAATGCGATCGGGACGGTAGTATTCCGATCCATGACAGTGCAAAGTGAACTAAAATGTAGTATATAATTACCTGCATAAATAAAAATTATATATAATGCATAGAATAAATGCAATACGTACTGCGCAATGTATATGAATGTACTATTTTAAAAACACAAAGTTGCAGTTGGTTAGATTCGACTCCCTCCCCTGCGCCGACTCACATGATATATGAATGTAAGGCATATAATACACAAATATGGACAATGTTAACTTAATAAAGCAGCCACGGTGATGTCGTGATTAAGCCAGTGATAAGGCTGGTAGGTACAGGGTTCGCAGCCAGGTACCGGCTCCCACCCAAAGCGAGTTTTAACGACTCAGTGGGTAGGTGTAAAACCGCTACACCTTCTTCTCTCTCACTAACCACTAACAACTAACCCACTGTCCTGGACAGACAGCCCAGATATCTGAGATGTGTGCCCATGACAGCGTGCTTGAACCTTAATTGGAATTAAGCACTGAAATAAGTTGAAATAAAAACATAACTCAATAAATTCCTTCTAATTATGTTTCGAGCACACAAATCCATATTGGTAAAATAAGACAACGAAATAGAAGTAGGCTAAGTAAGAAAGACAATCACTGTTATTTTTATACGCATACTCAACGAAGCAGAAATAACGGGGGTTCGGCGTGCTGTAAGAGTGGGCGGTTGGCTTTACGGCCGAGTAGTTATTGAATGGATAATGCAAATAACATGTACGACGATTGTCAGACACGTGGCAATAGCTTGCGTATCCGAGGTTAGTGGTTTCAGTTAAATGAAAGTGATGTTTATTTAAAGATGCAATCTCTAGGGTTGTTATATATGCATGTATATTTATTTTAAATTTAAGCATACAGGTTTTTTGGGGTGTTTTTTTTTCGAGTTTTGCTGAACACAACCCCCCCCCCCCCCCCACACACACACACACACACACAAAACCAACAACAAAAACCCCCAAAACAAACCCAAAACAAAACAACAACCGGTAAAAAACCCAAAAACCCAACCCCACAAAAATAAACAAACATAAAGAAACAAACAAACAAAACATACCTCCAAACAACTAAACAAACCATCCAAAAACAATATAAAAACGATTTTGCTAAAACAGTAATTGTGTTTTTATTTTGCATTAGTACGTAAACATTTGGGGGAAAGGTATGATAGTGGAGCTTTAATGACACCCAGCGGCTAAAAAGACAACTATCGTACATCGGAATCTTAGATTAAAGACACCCCACACTACTATTACGACAGTTGCGGTATTTTCATAGACATTGTCGACTTGGTTCAATTAATAGCAGTAGATGTTGCATGCTCTTCCAATATTCAGTACCGGAGCACCGGCTGTATCTGTGGTTTACACAATAGGTCATCTCGAGTAGTTTACCCTCAAACCAACACACGCTGCACACGCGCTAACCTCTCATCTACAACATGCTTCTTAGATATGTTTTTTCTGCATGATGCGTCATTGATTCTAGGTTCCTTTGTACCAAATCAGTTACTATTGCCGATAATGCCAACGATTACTAATAAAATTGACATAAGCAGCATTTCAACACACAGGAAGTTAGCCCCAGTACTCTTACCGTAAGAGAGCTAGACGAATATTTGGACAGTTATCACGTTTTCTGTTCATATGTCCGTCTGGCTCTCTTACCGTCAGAGTACTCAGGCTACCAGTAAGTACACCAGTAAAAAGTGTGGCACCTAAAATTTAATCTACCTGCAAGAAAATATGGGATCACATACCGTTTAAGAGATCAGTGCTTTCTTAGCAATCCTTATTTTTGTTGAAAATATTTGTTGTGTATGCTGCATTGGCTTCAACCTCGCGTGCGTACTGCATAACAACTATATAACGGAAGGAAGGAAGGACAACTCTATTATCTACTATCCACATGCCAATATCCACTGAAGGTACAGGCACGTCCATCCTGGGCACGAGTTATGATTTGCGCCACATCTCCTGTCCAGGACAGAAAACTTTATACCAAATAAAGGTGTTTTTATATACTGATAATGGATACTAGTCTTTGCAGATATCATCAGTGTCACATATTGCTACTAATCAGAGACACGACTGTTTTTACTCCGTAAATATTTGACGTTTCACCTCGAACTTTGACTCGGAACTTTCTGCTTTGATACAGTGCAACCTCTAAAGCAGAGGTAAAACGACAACGAGTTGAACCCGTGCCTATCGTACCTGTAATCTGGACGATGCGCGAGCGCTTATTGTGGGCTATTTTTGGCGAGCAGGAAAACGGTTTTATCGGAAACATTCGAAAGCATTTTGTTCAGTATCTGCTTCAGCTAGTTTAATGGGCGACTCTTGATTATTTCATTTATAACGATCGATGTTGCGTGTAGCAGGTTAAGATAGAAACTGCTCTCTGTAACACATTAAAGGGGTGGTTGGGACTGGAGGTGAGATTCTATCTCAGTCGGTAGAGCGCTCGCCTGAGGTGCTCGGCTCGGAGGATCGAATCCCCTTGGTAGACCTATTTTCTGATTATTTCTCCCCATCCCATCCTGTGCCCCACGACTGGTATATGAAAAGGTCGTGGTACATGATGTCCTGTCTGTGGGAAAGTGCTAATAATAGATCGCTTGCTTCTAATGGAAACATGTAGCGGGTTTAACGTTACTTCGTGTAAGAGAGACCAAATGTTTGACATCCAGCCGCCGAATATTAAAAAATCAATGTGCTCTAGTGGTGTCGTTAAAAATAAATTGTCTAACCACAACCGATTAAAGCTTTATATGCAGTAGATTAAAGGAAAGGAATGTTTGTTAACGAAACACCAACTCATTTTAAACTAAGTCTATTTGGTGTCTATGACCTATGACCTCTCTGATACTCTATACCAAATGTTAAAATAACTGTTTTAAAACTAACTGAGGTGTCGTTAAACAAATATTCCTTTTCTTGAAAATGGAAACATATAGCGGGTTTCCTCTCTAAATTTATACGGTCAAAGTTACCAAATATTTGACATCCAATAGTTGATGATTAATAAATCAATGAGCTCTAGTGGTGTCGTAAAACAAAACAAACTTTAACTTTCCTTTCCTTCATGTTTTACCTCGTGTATAAATATGCATGACATTGCTTTTTGCGTCTCTCGCTTGAAGGTCAGTGTCACTTCAACCGCAGACTATAAATTTAATTCTGTGCAGTTATACACACGTTAATTTTCTGTCTTCTGACTGTCAGACTTGATAATATGACGGTATAAAGTTAAAATATCTTGGGGTTTATTTCTATTTCATTTTCATAAAGTAGTCGATATTCCACAAAACACTATAAACGCCTCTGTAGACTACAGATTATATTGATCTACAGACGATTTTTTTTCAAAACCGTTTCTTCGTGTCGATATAATGCTAATTAAGTATGTATGTCCCTCGCTGTTCTAAATAAATATTGACTGTTGTCCAATATTTGCAGAAATAAATCTTGTAATATTCTTATTGCAAATGTAACGTGCTTCAGTGGGCAGATGAGAATCAGTAAATGCAATGCAAAAAGATACTCTACTTCGCCCAACACACATTGTTTTGCAAGCTAAGCATTTGAACCAGTTGAGACAGAAGTTAAACTCATTAAGTATTCGCACGTATCTGATTAACACAAAAATATCAACACTTGCAGCTGGTAATGATGCAACGAAATAGTTCTCTGAGTGTCAGATATCGAATTAAAGACACTTCACTCGTATAACGAATGTCTTTTTTCCCCAAACAAATTAACGATAGTATATATGGTTGCAACTCCGTCTGTAGGAGGACTGCCACTTTGTAATGCATACCAGTCGATTTATTTTTTGTAAAAAAAAAAATTGGATTTATTTTTTGACAGACTCCGTAACAACACAGAGAGGTTTAAATGCGCACACAGATGTGCGTAGAATATTATTTCAAACTATGAACTGGAATTATTTTTCTTCTGGGGCCAAATACTTTTAAAGAAACACAAAACTCAAAAGAATGAGTATATATATATATTATATTTAAACATTTTTTTTTTTTGGACAGAAAAAAAGTAGAAGGAAACAAGCATATAGCACATGCACACGAGCTGGTAAAAAAACGTTACCAATCTCTTCAAAGATGTTGACTTTGTGTAACGTGTTCTCCTGATTTACGATGAACAATACAACTATGAGTAGAATCGAAAACCCGAAGAAACTCGTTTTTCCCATTTCCGACTAATGGTCCAATAACTAATAGACCAAAAACCGTGGTGTGTATTGTTCTGTCTACAGAATATAAACGTATAAATGATCACTTGCTGATTTGTGGTAGGACAAAAGTCCCACTAACCCATACCAAAAAGGACTGCAGCAACATCTATTATCAAAGGTTTTCTTGACACTAAACACAACTTGATACAACCAATGGACTGGATGAATTTGAAATCCCATTATTCCGATTTACACAGTGATTTTTATTTTATTTTATTTTTCCCCCCCCCCCCCCCGTAAAAAAAGAGAAAAAATCAACAACAATCCCCCCCAACCCCCCCCCAAAAAAAAAACCCCACAAAAAAAACACAACAACAACAACAACCCAAACCCCCCCCCCCCCCCCCCCCAAAACCCCCGTATGTTTCATTATTTCGAAAGTAACGATATCTCAAGCCTACTGTCTGGCACTAACACCATCGACATATAGATACTTTGCTCTGTATATTAATGTATATCTGTGTGGGTGTGACTTGAAGCATCATGATGATATCTCTGAGGTCCTGACAATTTTAATTTACAACTCGGTCTAGGATTGCCTGGAGCCAGGACAAACCATTGGGTACGATCTCTAGTGATTGATAACAGTATATATTGGATGAGAGTCCACCACGGGCCAGACGGGGGTCAGTGGTGCAAGAATATGTTGCTACTTTGGCAAAATCATCTTTACTAATATCGTATTGATATATTAATATTGTAATACTATGGGGTGCCATGGGCGTTTGAAATACAGATAGGCGGAATATAATTGTATTAATGTATACGCAAAGGCCCTCGCGGTTTAAGTGGAAAAGTCTTTGACCAACAATGCAGAAGGAAAAAACGTGATTTCAAGCTAAATTATGTTATTTTATAAATATACTGCTGGAAAGAAATAAGGGAACACATAAATAGTAACAGCAAAGATCGACTGCAGCCAAAACCCTTGTTCAGTGTTACTTACAGGCAATTCCACAGTACTGATATTCAATCCCATGTTACATCTCTGTATTTTACACAGGCATAACTACTCTAAGAGTGAATTAAATGTGGTTTCAAATGGCATGTGTTTCCTTATTTCTTTCCATCAATATATAATGGTTTTAGTAGGTTTGACAATATGGTTTGCCTTTGTGTTTGGTCAGTATAGTACTGAGCTGATACAAATGGCACTTTATAATATGCTTAGCAACAATGCATTTCTTATAATTCATAAATGTGTGTAATGTTTTCATATATGTATTTATATCATTAAATCTTTAAGAAAATAAGCATGGTATAAGATATATATAAACACATAAAGTGTAAACGAGCTGAATTCGAACTTATGCACCAGTATGTATGGTACCTGGCAGTCGGTTGTTTTAGCATCAGGGCACTCGAGGCACCAGTCAAAACCAGTATTACGTTATTGTAGTGGTATTCAGCACTTATTAATTTGAAAGACGGCTTGTTACCTGAACATATTGACTTGTTATAGAGTGTTATTTTTTTTGTATGCTGCTACAGCATACTATATTTCTCATATGCACTGCACATGTATATGCTTCTACTAACACGAACTAGGGTTTATCTGATTGACCCAGCAAACTGTTGACCTTATGTCTAGGGTATCAGACAACAGTCACCTAGAAAAAAAAAGAGAAAAAAAATGTTTTATTTAACGACGCACTCAACACATTTTATTTACGGTTATATGGCGTCAGACATATAGTTAAGGACCACACAGATTTTGAGAGGAAACCCGCTGTCGCCACTACATGGGCTACTCTTCCGATTAGCAGCAAGGGATCTTTTATTTGCGCCCACACAGGCAGAATAGCACAAACCATGGCCTTTGTTGAACCAGTTATGGATCACTGGTCGGTGCAAGTGGTTTACACCTACCCATTGAGCCTTGCGGAGCACTCACTCAGGGTTTGGACCAGCCTGTAGACCGATGGCCTGCCACGACGCCACCGAGGCCGGTCACAGTCACCTAGGATATGATTAGTGTTAACATTATAAATACCGCGCTCACATTACTAAAGTTTTCAACAAGTGATTGTTACAAGTGACAAATATAATATAGTCAAACATGTTACGAACAGCTAAAGGGCCATATCATATTTATTTATTTGAACTTTATTTTCATGCTTATATCCAATTAAGGTTCAAGCACACTGTCCTGGACACACCTCAGCTATCTGTGCTGTCTGTGCAGGAGAGTGGGTTAGTTGTTAGCTGGTTAGTGAGAGAAGAGGGTGTAGTGGCCTTGTACCTACCCACTGAGTCGTTAAAACTCGCTCTGGATGGGAGCCGGTACCTGGCTGCGAACCATGTACCTACCAGCCTTATGTCAGATGGCTTAACCACGACACCACCAAGGCCGGTGCCATATCATTCATATAAGAGTTTGTCACGTCCGGAACATTTTTTTTTTTTTTTTTTTTTTTTTTTTTTTTTTTTTTTATAAATATGTTTAAAACTAAAGTAATTATTCAAACTTGGGTAATGTAATCATTATTCCTAGTCCTAGTGTTGTATATATACAGCTTATTATACTGTAGGTATTCCAATAAGCTCTGCACGGTGCTAGTTTTAAGTTAGTAAACTAGTCTAGGAGTGGCAGTCCTCTGTGGCGATGTGTGCAAGAAGGATAAAATCTCCAGTAAAACATCTCCCAAGATGGCTGTCCTTATGTAGACGAGACACTAGATACAGATTCATAGAATCAACCACTATTTTGCCAAATGCCCATTTGACTCTGCATTGTGCAAGGATACGGCCCTGATCACTATTACGGGGTTTTGTCGTTCAGATTTGGTATCTTGAGAAATTCTAAAATCATTTGCAGTAAACATTGTTCCGGACGAAACAGAAAGAATACCATGATATGAAATGTCTCTAAACTAGTAACACCCTTTGATGTCTAATACCAGTCTTCCTGGTTCAGCTGTATGGTCTAAGAATCAACACTTATTTCTGATCAATTGTGGTGTAGGATGAGGTTTCTTTATTGTCTGGTAGTCGTATATTTGGAGTTTTCCAATATTGGTTGTCTTTAATGTTCATTTACGTAGAAGATATTTTTGGGAAACATTTCCATATTATTCATTAGTCTGGACACAATAATGGTTTCTCAGTTGCATTGCTACCGGCAAGTTCTAACTTCAGAACAATGGCAAAATCCAACTGGAAGATCAGACGTATGACTGGGGTGACTATAGCAGACTGGTACTTCTCCTGGCTGAAAAATCGCTGACTGTGATGCGAAGATGAGTAATAATTTTAACAAGTACCTTACTTATCGGGAGTTGGACATTTAGGGACAATACGTTCTCTATCCTTTCCCCTGAACAATAAAAAAGTCCAATATTAATTTAGAAGAGCTATGATTGTATTTCTAGAAAACATCATAGTACGATTTTGTTTCAGTAAACCACCAATTAGCACACCTCATCGTTAAAAAAATAACATCGCAGTGAGCGATTAATTGCACTAACAAGTTTGATTATGAGGACCAATTTTACCATAATAAGCATTCATATTCAGTCTTTGTATTACTGTTATTATCATTCACATGATAACGGGTGGGGCAGGGTGCTAAAATTACTCTCCTTGAACTAGTCTCACGGGAGTAAATGGTAGCCAGAGTGAACTCCCCTTACACAACGAGGTCTGTGTTAGTTTGGTACTGAACATTGTTGAAAGCTGGGAGGTGACGCCATAGTTGAGGACACTATTCCAAGGCCATACCCTGATCAAAATCCTAGAGGGGTACTACTTTTTATAAACAAATAAAACACTATACAAATTAAACCCTCAGATGTGTATGCTATTTTCGGGAGTAAAAAAAAAAGTGAGATTCTCAGGGGGGCAACTGCTCCCGCTGCCCCCCGGAGGCTACAGCCCTGTATTCTCAGAGGGAACAGAGAAAAGAGTCATGGTAATAAATCTCAACGAAAAAAAAATCCAAAAGAACACACAAAAGCTTCATTGTTGTATGTTTTTTTTTTATCTGATACATTATTTTAGTGCAGTAAACCATGGCATTCTTGGCAACGAACCTAATAATAAAACTGACGTCTGGAATGTAACAGGTTATCGTCTGCTACTTTATTCATCATCTGCATCTTACATTATCACGTGTTAGCACTCGACTACTAGCAGTCATGTAAAACAAGGATCTCACACGAAAACCAACTAACAACTGTAGATTTCTGTTCTTTATTGCACAGTCAGCAGCTGTTCCACTTACATAACTTCCTCCCTCCTCCAGTGATGTACATTTGCAATTGCAGTCAGGTGCACAAGCTTGAATTAGTTAAGTGTAAAGTTTTACTCAAATTTAGTTTAAAGCTTGTTAGGCGCGGATACAGAGGGGGATTCTGGAGTGTGCACTCATGACGTCACCCGTGTCTAACGATCAAATATAATGTATTTATTTCCTTTTCGTAATGGAGATGTCATATTAGTATGTCAGTCTTCTCCGCAACAATTTACTGTAGGTGCACTTTTGGTAAAAATTTCGCATCATTCACTGCCTAGCAAAATGCAGCACCCCTCTGTTTGTTATATATCAGCAAGCTGTTAGGTGTGATATAGGAAATCACCATGCATTTTTCCCCCGCTGCAATATATGGGAACACGACCGTGTATGCCCTGTTGAATTTCACCTGCGCTTGCACTTCATCAAGCCCGGGTGCCAGACAATGTACACATTGCTTGTGGTATGTGTGCTATCCACTACCAGTAACGACTGTTTCTCAGGAATAATCGGTCTGCCAAACTTGGAGTGTAGGCTCCACCTGCTGATGTTCATCCACATATATGTAGCCCATGCAAAGTCTGGCCCATATTTCGTGTTCTAATTCGTGGGAACACTGCGTTGAATGTTTGTTTGTATGTTATTGTTGGGTTTATTGTTTGTATGGCTTTTTTTTTTCCTCTTTTTTTTTTTTGGGGGGGGGGGGGGGGGGGTTCTTCTTCTTTTTGGGCATTTAGCTCAGTTGGTTGAGTGCTCGGCTGAGGTGCTTGCGTCGCAGGATCGAACCACTTCACTGTATTCATTCAACTGACTAGTTTTTTTTTCTCGTTTCAACCAGTACACCACAACTGGTCAAAGATCGTGGTATGTGCTTTCCTGTGTGGGAAAGTGCATATAAAAGGTCCCTTGCTGTTAATGGAAACATGTACCGTGTTTACAATTACCAAATGTTTGACATCCAATAGCCGATTATTAATGAATCAATGTGCTCTAGTGGTGTTATTAAACAAAAGACCCTTTAACTTTTGGTGGGGTTTTTGTTGCAGACATTATATACAGTGTTCACCAATACTACACGTATACTCACCCTCAATGAAATATTAGCATTAGTCATTAAGAATATTTCATCACGATTGTTTAGACGCAGCTTAATGGATATGTAGACAGTTGTGATGACACACACTCATGACTAGCTGCAGGGTGTTTGATTTATAGCTGAGCTGTCTTATTTCAGGGCATGGTAGTCTTCGTGAACCTGCAAGAAAACAGAACTCATCATGTCTGCGATTTGAAAAATAAAATTCACGCTGGACATTCTCTGAGTTTGCACCATTGCATATACAGTTTTATTGTTGCTAATGGGAAAATGTAGCGGGTTTCCTCTAAGACTTTTATATCAGAGTTATTAAATGTTTGACATCCAATAGCCGACGATTAATAAATCAAGGTGCTATAGTGGTGTCGTTAAACAACAATAGATTTGTCATGTACGTATGTTCAGCTGTAGGTGTGCGAATTGTTCTTGTTGTTTTGAAGTTCAGCAAATGAAAACGTGCATGTCGTATGATATTTACGTTTTGTGTTAAACCCGAATTGTAGATTGTATTATTGTTATCAAGCGCATTGGGCTATTTCTCCTTCCAGCCAGTGCATCACGACTGGTATATCAAAAGCCGTTATATGCACAACCCTGTCTGTGGGATGGTGTATATAAAACATTCCTTGCTGCTAATCGAAAAGAGTAGCCCATGAAGTGGAGACAGCGGGTTTCCTCTCTTAATATTTGTGTGGTCCTTAACCATATGTCTGACGCCATATAACCGTAAATAAAATGTGTTGAGTGCGTCGTTAAATAAAACATTTCTTTCTTTCTTTATTGTTATCACAGTAACTTGTTTATCGGCCTATCCACTTGTCTTCAGAATCAGTATTTAATCAAAGGTGAAGGTCATATCTAAAAATAATTATATTACCTTTCTGCAGAATCACATAATAATAACAAAACATTTTTTTTACATTTCATAATGATAATTACATACTGACTTGTGAATGGTTTATTAACCGACAAGGGAGAGCACTCTTTACATCGTTATACTCTTGGCCGACACGCAACTTATATCAGTTTTGTAGAAAAAAAAGTATTAACTTTATTGATAAAACAAATTGATTTAGTCCAACGAATGTACGCATGACGGTATCTCGTTTTGTGAGCACTCCTTTCTCAAGAAAATTACACACGACGGTATCTCGTTTTTTACTGAGAGCTTCTTGTCCCAAACTGAAAGCGTCTCCAGAATTCCTGAAAAAGAAAAAAAAGCGGGCATTGATCACGATTTCGTTGAATGTCATTACTTGTGCAGTCGGTGCAGACCGAATTCCGTGTAATGTTGAAAGTAATCTGTCTGATGGATTTAAGCCGCAGACACTACAGGCAAAACTGTGATTACTTTGGCAATTTGAGATTTTCAATTATTGTTTCGTTTGCTAAAATGACGACGACTCTGTCAAAACTATTCATATTTCCAGGCTTTTGGCATTTTCCCATATATCTCTGTAACAGCAATCTCTGATTGGGGAGAACTCATTTTGAAGAGTACCCTCCCTCTTTCCCCCCACTGTTGCTAATCTAACAGCAAGACGTTTATGTCTTTACGAGATCAAACAGTACAACAGTTTATATATGTCTTAAGTGTATTGTTCCTATTGATCTTCTTCTTCTGTTTTGTTGTTCTTCTTTTTCTTCTTCTTTGTCTTCTACTAGTTGTTGTTGTTGTTCTTATTATTACTCTTTTTCAGAGGCATATATCTAAGACCGTGGTATGTTCTGTCAGGGTCGGGACGTAGCCCAGTGGTAAAGAGTTCGCTTGATGCGCGGTCGGTTTGAGATCGATTCCCGTCGATGAGCCAATTGGGCTATTTCTCGCTCCAGCCAGTGCATCACGACTGGTATATCAAAGTCCGCGGTATGTGCTATCCTGTCTGTGGGATGGTGCATATAAAAGATCCCTTGCTGCTAATCGAAAAGAGTAGCCAATGAAGTGGCGACAGCGGGTTTCCTCTCCAATATCTGTGTGGTCCTTAACCATATGTCTCACGCCATATAACCGTAAATAAAATGTGCTGAATGCGTCGTTAAATAAAACATGTCTTTCTTTTTTTTTTCTTTTTTTTCTGTTCTGTCGTGTCTGTGTCAAAGTGCATATTAAAGATTCAGTGCTACTCGTTTAACTTTAAACTTTGATACTACCATCACCGCCACCACCACCACCACCACCACCGCCACCACCACCACCACCACCACCACCACCATCACCGCCACCACCACCACCATCACTGCCACCACCACCACCACCACCACCACCACCACCATCACCACCACCACCACCACCACCATCACCGCCACCACCACCACCACAACTACCATCACCACTACCACCACCACCACCACCACAACCGCCACCACCACCACCACTACCATCACCACCACCACCATCACCACCACCACCATCACCACCACCACCACCACCACTACCATCACCACCACCACCATCACCACCACCACCATCACCACCACCACCACCACCACCACCACCACAACCGCCACCACCACCACCACCACCACCACCACTACCATCACCGCCGCCACCACCACCACCACCACCGCCACCACCACCACCACCACCACCACCACCGCCACCACCACCACTACCATCACCGCCACCACCACTACCACCACTACCACCACTACCATCACCGCCACCACCACCACCACTTTCACTAGTACTACCACTACTAATACTACTGCTGCTGCTGCTGCTGCTCATGCTCTGTCGTCCTCTAAGTGGAATATAATGCAAATTTCAGGGGTGTAAGGTGACAAATGAATATGTTAGCATAAAAAACTTACTGTGCAAAAAATAAAATAAATAATAACAGACAACGATAAAGCAACAGACAAGACCAGATTGGAAGGGGATGTTTGTCCAAAGGTTTCGATCGTAAGAGGGTGCGGAACGACAAGTTTAATTAATCAGTTTTCTGAGATGTCACTGATCAATCATTCGTAATTTTTATTACCCCACTCCCGCAAATTTCACAACATTGAAAAAGTGTTGTGAACAGCCTTGCCCTTACGTTGTTTTTGTTATTATTATTACTCTTTTTTTTGGGAGGGGGGTGTGTGTGTGTGTGTGTGTGTGTGTGTGTGTGTGTGTGTGTGTGTGTGTGTGTGTGTTTTGTTGTTTTCTTTTGTTATTTTAAGAAATTGAATATATTCTCAATCTCTTTGGAATATCTGTCCAAGACATTTCTTCAAGGTCAATTATCTGTAGTTAGTGATATAAGTCAATTCAGTGGTCTTCAACTATCGGTATTCCAATGAACCGTTAAAACTAATTTTCGACTAGGGCCGGTACTGGAATGTGAAGCCAGGACTTAACATCGATTGTTTAACCATAGTAACATCTCATGTGTTGTTTGTCCTAGTTCTTCTGAAACCGTATTATAATGTAGAGCTGATGTTCGACTGCAGTAAATGATTATGGCGACAGATTTGTCAGATCTCTCACATCTTTCCAATAGCCGCGACTTGCCTAGCGTATCTGACACATATTCAATTAGCTGACTCTGCAATTACCACTTGCCAATCCATCTCATTGGGTTTTCACCGACGATTGTCCCGCTAAGTGTCTCCAACGTGATCACGAGTGTGGGAGAGAGAATGCTTGTTGAGTGTTAACTACTCTGCTGACAGCGCCAACAAATCGGATGAAACACAGTCGATTCAAAAACACGGAATTAGAAATAAAATCATTACAAAATACAGTGATATGTCAGTATTTGTGTAATAGTATTTTTTTTAGAACTCTTACCAGACCTTTGATGTGGCATCGTAAGATTTTGCTGTTTAAATGGATGCAGATACATTTTATTGTATTAATTTGTTTGAAGATGCTATCGTGAAGGAAGTCAGTAGTTATAGAGACAAAACATCGAGTTTTATCTTATCTTCTTTTAACTTTGTTGTTTTAAAGTGAATGGCTTTTAGACAAAGACTTTTGATTTTAAATCCCGAATATATATATATATATATATATATATATATATATATATATATAGCATGTATTATTTACATTATGTATTATGTTATGTGAACATGTAAAGTAGATCATATCCAACGATTTTCTCTCCGTCTTAAGTATCCATTTATAATCTAATCATTTACAGTAGACCATTCACATTAATGTTTTCTCAGTGAGATGTCAGTATAGATCAGGATCCGCCACACTATTTTCCATGCCGCCATGAAGTATAATTGTTATTTATCGCCTACTTATTTAAACACGATCATCCACATTGTTTTTCTCTCCCTGATACACACATTGTCTGTCCATAATTGTTTATGTGTGTTTTAGGAACAGCATGTAAACTAGATACAAACCTTAATTCAGAGCGACAGACTGGCTGTATTAGTGGTTTCAAAGACAAGTGGCTCATTAGTGGACGATACTGTTTGTTTAGATTGGACTCTGTATTTAGTACGGGCGGGATTTAGCTCAGTCTATTGAGTGCTTGCTTGAGGTGCTTGCGTCGCAGGATCGAACCACCTCGGTGGATCCATTCAGGTGATTGGATTTTTGTCGTTCCCACCAGTGCACCACAACTGGACAAAGGCCGTGGTATGTGCTTTCCTGTCTGTGGGGAAAATGCATATAAAAGATCCCTTGCTTCATTAGGAAACTGAAGCGAGTTTCCTCTAATGACTACGAGTCAGAATTACAAAATATTTGACATCCAATAGCCGATGATTAATTAATCAATGTGTTCCAGTGGTGTCATTAAACAAAACAATCAAGCAAGCTGTATTTAGTTTTCTTTATAAAATTACCCATGGAGCTATAGCATATTTAGCTTATTAATAAGTTTTACAGGGTGAAAAATGGACGTTCTAATGAACGTTGTAATCTATAAGGCGTAGGCATACCAGTCCGATGTTTAGGTCTGACAGGGTACGGCTAGTCATAAAATTATCTCCCAGTTCATGTATAAAAATAACTAGTCTGGATTATTGCTGTTTAAAATGTTTATATTACAAAACTAAATTTATGTGTAATCTATTTTGACATTGCACTTGTCACGACTCAAAATATAATACCTCTGTGCTCCAAATCGCATTCCAAATCCCCAATTTATGGACCGTCGCAATAATTCAATTATTTTTACAAAATATCAATAATAAGTGCCACTGTGGTCTATGGTGGTGATGTAGATGGTTAAATGTGTAACTAAAAGCATATCCATATAACATTCAGATTGTAACTAACACCCGTATATTTGCATATCGGTCCACAATGATCTGTTTGAGCTGCTCGCCGATATCTATTTAATATTCCGAATCTGTTCCGCTTATTTGCATTACCCGCCGATCTGCTGTTGACCAAAACGAAGTGGGAATTGCCAGCAATAAAGCGAAAACGCACACTAATGTTTTTCAGTCCGGCGTCGCGGAGCCGGCGATCTCCTTAACTGATTGCCTGATCCGCCGGTTTGACGGGTCGTTCGTTACTTGATGGCCTTGTTTCGGAGTCACTGCAATCCAATTGTAACGCCGGCCAAGGCGTACCATTATTGGAGGGTTAATCGCCCATTGGGCTTAATGCGTTTTGTCAAACTTGCAGACATCTATATTGAATTTACCTCAATGTCACGTTGGGACCGCAGATCTTTCTCATTTACTTCTTATTTAAGAGGCCGATGCTGAATGTTCGTTAGAGGTGCCGAAAGGAAGAGGAAATATGATCGTATTTGGTCAAAATCGAAGAGCTTATTAATCTTTCATTATCATCCGTGTCGAAGAAAAACGTGAATATCATGGTCGACCACAGACTTTCTATAGTGCTTTGTAGGCGGGGGTCATAGAGGCTTGGTAGCTGCCAAAATACCGATTTCTGTGAACGCAATATGTATACCAAAGATCGTGTTACAAACTTGTCTATGGGAAACTGCTTCGTGCTTTATCGATTCGAGTAGCCTATTTGACGGCAACGCCCCCGGCCCCCTCTCACTTTCTGCTAGCCTGCCTGCCTGTCTGCCTGCCTGTTTGTCTGTCTGTCTGTATCTCTCCCTCCCCCCCCCCCCCTCTCTCTCTCTCTCTCTCTCTCTCTCTCTCTCTCTCTCTCTCTCTCTCTCTCTCTCTCTCTCTCTCTCTCTGTCTGTCTGTCTGTCTGTCTGTCTGTCTGTGTGTCTGTCTCTCTCTCGTTCCAGCCAGTGCACCATGTGTAGTATATCAAAGGCCGTGGTATGTGATATTCTGTCTAGGGAATGGTGTATATAAAAAAAAACTAATGGAATTTTTTTTAGCGGGTTTCCTCTCTACGACAGTGTCAAATATGTCCATATGACCATATGTCTGACATCTAATACCGATGATTAATAAATCAATGTGCTCTAGTGGTGTCGTTAAACAAAACAAACTTTATTTTGCATGCTTAAAACGACAACTGGAGAAGACCTAGTAAGTTGTGTAACTTGTGCCTAATCCATCTGTTCTTTAAAAAGCAATACAATATGTTTGAATCAATCAACGATAACTCAACAAGTATGAGACTGCTATTTGAAAAGGTTTACTTTGTGTTTCAGCTGGTGGCCAATGGAATCCTGTTTCTGTGTGTGAACATCGCGGGCGTGTTCATCCACAACCTCACTCAGCGGTCCCAGAGGAAAACATTCATTGACACACGCAACTGTATAGCCGCCAGACTCGAAATACAAGACGAGAATGAGAAACTCGTAAGTCCGTTTGTTTGTGACATTTATTATGCTGAACCGATCACAAAATAATTTCACTGTTACAACTATAGTCCTGTTCAGTTGTTTAGACCCTAGCGTTTTTTTTGCAAATGTTACATTTAATTCCTATTCAATCCTTGTTTTCTTTACATTTGCATGAAAACAAACCCAAACCCCGACAGGTTTTATATACAATTCATCATCTAAAATGCACGAAGTTGACTTATTTCCATTTTACAAAAATCTCTGTATGTTTTGAATGCAAGGTCTTTCTCCTGTAAATAACTAAGGCTATTTACATAACAAAATATTAGGATACAAGGCTACGTGAAGGCCATTATAGCTTGTTTCATTGAATCAAGGTTATACATGTTTTGGAATGTAAAATGTGTCCCAGCTTTGTCCAACCTTTTCTTTAAACATATACGCAAAAATGCATGTAACCATTCCATGCACATGCAGCATATTGAATCAATTATGGCAATACATTATTTATTTGAATTTTATTTTATAAATTATATATTTACATACCGTACCTAACCTAACACAACTGGGGTGTAGTAACAAACAAAAATCAGCTTACACAAGGTCGAGGTGTTACAGAGTCCACAGTGTTAGGTCTTGTATGCCATCTCCTTTCCACATTTTGTTCCTTTTAATTTGGATCCTTTGTGGTCAAATCTATAGTAGTTATGGTGTTGCTTGAGGGGGGGGGGGGGGGGGGGGGGGGGGGGGGGAGGTGTACTTTTGTAAATCAAAAAGCTACTGTTCAGACCTTTTTACCACATGTCCATTCTCTAGACATGGCCCTGAATGTCCAAAATACGATAACATTGCTTGTACATATCACGTCGATGATCAATAACCTATTATTTTCGAAGTATAATCTATGATTGCACGTGCTGTTGTAGCATTGTGTAAACCACATGAAATACAAGTATAGAAGGGTATATAAGTTCACAGAAAATGTATTACTGGACATTCCATACATTATTATTATTTGAGTAAAATATCGGTAAATCGAAAAGCATTTCAGTTGATGTAAAATCTTGTATTAAGAACGTTTTTGATTATTTTGAAGACGAATATCAGCGTGATAGACCTAGCTATGCCGCTTATCGAATTGTCGAACGAGTTGCCGCTGCACTTAAAGTTTCGGTTTCAACAGTGAAAAGAAGTATACAAAATCTAAACGCTACCAATCCGAGCACCGAATGCACTGTTAAAGAACCTGACCGAAAACTCATCGATTTGTTTGATAAAGATGTTATTAGACGACGACGATTTTACAGAGAGGGCGAATTACCTACATTACATAAGATTAATTTGGCTTTGAGGGAGGAATGCGGAATCAATATATCGATATCAACATTACGTAGAACACTTCACGACCTCGATTTTAAATATCAATATATTTCTACAACTGGGAAAGTAATTTTTGAGGGCGCCAATATATCAGACAGGAGACTCTCCTATCTCCACGAAGTATCCAGTTTACGAGAACATGGGTTTTTAATAGTATATCAAGATGAGACGTGGGTGAACGTTAACCATACAACATCTAGCACTGGATAGATATCCATCCGGGCACAAGCACCGCCAATCACCTGCTTAAATTAGACATTACTCATCGTGTTCCTAAACTCTGTTCAAAGGGAAGGGAAAACGACTTATTATCTGTCATGCTGGCTGTGATAAATATGGACTGATAGATGGTTGCGACTTGGTATTTGAAGCTAAAAACAACCAGACGGAGACTACCATGGTGAGATGAATCATGAACATTTTATTAAATGGTTTCAAGAACAACTTATGCCTTCTTTACCAGAGCCTTCTCTCATCGTCATGGATAATGCAAGCTATCGCAATAAAATAACTGACATAACACGATGTCCTATACTTAACACCAAGAAGGACGACATACAGTCGTGGCTACGAACCACGAAAATACCTTTTGAGAATAACATGACAAAACCAGTTCTTTGTGGTCTTGTGAAAAGTAGTAAATGTGCACCGCAGTTTGTTACTGATGATATTGCCGAACACCATGGGCACTTGTGACTAAGACTGCCGCCAAGACATTCGGAACTGAATCCAGTAGAACTGATTTGGAGTCAAGTGAAAGGGCACATAGCTCGTCATAATGATGATATAATGACCTCGGTAAGGAAAGAACTGGCACTTGGTTTGAACTCTGTCACACTACAAACTTCTCTTACGCCGTTAAACATGTAATAAAGATCGATGAAGATTTCAGAAAGCAAAATAGTTTTATAAGAAATAAAATACCACCTGTGATAGTCTCCCTTAACGAAGACAGTGATGAAGAAATGAGTTCGTCGAGTGATTAAGTTGCTTCTCCCTACCTATCAAGCATATAACGTTCAATGCATGTATTAACTCTTTAACCCTGAAAACAATTTATTCCAATGACATTTATTATCACTCACTATCAAAACAACCTATCAATTGAACAAATATAAACGTGTATTATAAAAAACGGATAATCAATATAAAACCTTATAAAATACACCAACATACGAAGCCAGAGGTTGGTGTGAGGTTGGGCAGAGGACCACGCCTCCACTAATCTCGGTTATACAATATTCCGGCCACGTGTGTGTGGAATATTTCACAATGAACATCACGATATTAAGACATCACCACAACTCCCCTCACTAAAAGGGAACGTGACCTTCAGATGAACACTTGCCCGTGCATTAGTAAATAATAAATATTATACATTATTTATGGACATACAACCTGACTGTCATAATGTATCAACGTATCTTATAGTTACTTTAGAGAGTTTTATCCCCAATAGGACCCAAACTTGTTTATTGTTGTATCAGTACATTACATTAGTGAAATAGCAGGCGCGGATCGAGAAGTGTTTTAATAGCGGAAGCCCAAAACCTGTTGCTCCTTTTGAACAGGTAGATGGGATGATTTCATGTTTTGTGTATTCTGCAATATATATTGTTTGACAAAAATAGAGGGGGAGTGTCGCCTGAACTCCCCGCCTGAATCCGCGCCTGAATTGTTTATTGACTTTATTGTTTATTGTTTCCAAATTGTTTCTTAAATATAGGTCATACAGCAATATATTCCGCTAGGAAGATGGAAAAGAACATTAGTTTGAAACACACTATAGAGTGATGCTTTTGTTATGCAAATAACCTTAGTTATTTATAGGAGAAAAAACCTGCATTCAAAACATACAAATATGTTTGTAAAATGGAAATAAGTCAACTTCGTGCATTTTAGATGATGAATTGTATATGAAATATGTCGTGGTTTGGGTTTGTTTTCACGCGTATATAAAGAAAAGAAGTTTTGAATAGGAATTAAACGTAACATTTTCAAAGATCTTAAGGTCTAAACAATTGAACACGACTATAGTAACCATCTAGAGACCTTCATTTTAATAACTGGTATAAATGGTAACCAAAGCAGGTCATTATAATAACTGATATCCAAACAAAGCACTTCATTCGAGTAACTGATATCCAAGCAAAGTTCTTGATTTTGATAACTGCTGTCCGAAGAATACACTTCATGTTAATATCTGGTGTCAGTACAAAGCACTTTAGTTTAATAATTGGTATTAAAACAAATCCACTTCACTTTAATAATTGATATCCAAGAAAAGTATTTAATTTTGATAGTTGTTATTCAATAAAACACTTCATTTTAATAATTCATTTTAATAAATAATCAAGAATAATTTAAATATTCAGCTAAAGCATTTCACTTTAATAAGTGGAATCCAGACAAAGCACTTCATTATTTTTTTATTTTTTTGATATTTGGTATCGCAATGAAGTATTTTATTTTAATAACTGATCGTATGTTTCAGCTGAAAAGTATATTTGCGTTTCTTTTGGAGTTCGGTATACACATGCATATGTAATAGCACCACGAAACAAGAAAGACATCAGTGTACTAATAATATAAGTTATTACCGCCGGTAGTAGGGGTGTATAGATTGTGGTTACAAGTGCCTCTTAACAATGCCAGAAGTACTATTGAACACTCCCCGAAGTGGTCAGACTAAGCCCACAGCTAAAAGCTGATCGGACATAGCAGGTGTGTGGCACCAATAGCCACAAGAAACAAGCACCCATCGCGGTTAGAGAGACAAGGACTGGGATGTTGATATGAACAGCAGGGGAAGGTGAAACATAGGAGGAGTTACCAGATCCGGAAGAAATGAAATGGAATTCAAAGAAAAGAAAGGAAAGGGATTAATGTGATAAATAAAAAAATAAAAATAAAAATAAAACCCCCGAAAAGAGTGTGGAAATTGACCTTCTGACATTTCCATTGTTGGACTTCTGATATTTAACTAAGGATTTCGACCAATGAAAACAGTTAATAATGCAGTATAGTTTAATATCGTCTTATTCCAGAAGAACGAGTATCGTACTGTTTGATGACAACTCGCCACACCAGTCCCAGCGTCTCATAATCAACCACACTGCCACTAAACAACTGGCCACGGTGTTCGCAAATTGAGATTTTTTAATTTCTAAATAAGAATGAACGTGTACCGAACGTCAAAAGAAACGCAAATACGTGTTGCTATCGAAACAAAGCGCTTCATTTTAAAAATCTGATATCGAAACAAAACACCTCATTACAATATTTGGAAATAAAACAAAGCACTTCATTAATAAATGATATCCAGACAAATCACTTGGTTTTATTAACTTATATTGGGTTTTTTAAAATTATTATTATTATTTAATTTTTATCACATTAATCCCTTTCCTTTCTTTTGTTTGAATTCCATCTCATTTCTTCCGGATCTGTTAACTCCTCCTATGTTTTACCTTCCCCTGCTGTTCATATCAACATCCCAGTCCTTGTCTCTCTAACCGCGATGGGTGCTTGTTTCTTGTGGCTATTGGTGCCACACACCTGCCATATCCGATCAGCTTTTAGCTGTGGGCTTAGTCTGACCACTTCGGGGAGTGTTCAGTAGTACTTCTGGCATTGTTAAGAGGCACTTGTAACCACCAACTATACACCCCTACTACCGGCGGTAATAACTTATATTATTAGTGCACTGATGTCTTTCTTGTTTCGTGGTGCTATTACATATACATGTGTATACCGAACTCCAAAAGAAACGCAAATATACTTTTCAGCTGTAACATTAATGTCTTTGACATTTTGCGATTCAGGATAATAACAGGTTGATGCACCATTTACCATTTCATAGAACTGAGTGTTTCTAATCGTTTAAACCTCTTCTAACTACAAACTAACCATAACACGTATTTGCGTTTCTTTTGACGTTCGGTACACGTTCATTCCTATTTAAAAATCCAAACATCTCAATTTGCGAACACCGTGGCCAGTTGTTTAGTGGATTATGAGGTGCTGGGACTGGTGTGGCGATTTGTTATCAAGCAATCTTCTGGAGTTAAGCTGAGATTCCTTTTGTCCGGTTGCGTTTCCGGCTCCGTTTACGACTCCGTTTGCGGTTGCGTTTACAATACGTTTTGAGTGAATCCATTTGACGGCAAAGTATGCGTTTATACAGCCTTTTGGCAGAAAGTCATCATGGCGTCAACAATTACCGCACGGCGAAACAGATGAATCGCCCCACGGAGCGATTGAAAAATGCGCATGCGGTTTCGGATAACTAAACGCAAACGGACCGCACTAATGGAATCACTCTCACCTGGAACAAGCTGGCTTGATTAAACCGCACCGCACCGCAAACGGAGCCGCAAACGCTACCGGACAAAAGGAATCTCAGCTTTAGACGATATTAAACTACACTGCATTATTAACTGTTGTCATTGGTCGAAGTCCTTAGTTAAATATCAGAAGTCCAACAATGGATATGCCAGAAGGTCAATTTATTTTCACACTCTTTTTCTATTAAATGAGTTTTGTGCTTATATCCAATTAAGGTTCAAGCAAGCTGTCCTTGGCATATATCTCGGCTATTTAGGCTGTCTGGTGGTTAGTGAGAAAGACATGTATCCTACTCACTGAATTGTTATACCTCTTTTTTAGAAGTTGGTACGAGGGTGCGAACCCAATACCTATGGCTTAACCACAACGCCACCGAATCACAACATCAACATTTAAAAGTGTTTTGATTATCCAACTAAGTCTCGGATGACCAAAATAAACAAAGTTAAATGTTTTTCTTAAATCTCTTACTAGATAATCGAAGACTACTCAAAAGACTCGTGGTTAATCCAGACATTTAAACACGCTATGCAGACAATTTGCTCGATATATTAAACGCACATTATAAAGCATACTTTAGCAAAATTCTATTAAAACAACAACACCCACACTGTAAAACGCCAACGTGTGTATTCATTTCTCCAAAAACGCAAATCCTTATTTTCTTTGTGAAATAGTTATCTTCTACTTATTTACCGAGTTTATCTTCAGTGTAAGAAACCCCCCACAAAACCCCCGCAAAGTCCAATGAAAACCCACACACTGGGTTTTTTCCCGCGACATGGACGTGCCACATCGTAAATTGATAAAGCTTCGAAAGCCACGATTGCACTAGAGATGCGATGACTTCATTTTGAGAGAATATAGAGTAGTGTTTATCTTTGTTCGATCTTGAAAAAAAATAAAAAAGCGAGAGAGAAGAAGAAAATTCAGCGTTCGACATTGATTTTTATCTTTTGTAAGAAGGATTCCTTTCATCCGGGTTTATTTGTTCGAAGCTAGTTGATAGAGTTAACTGAAGTTTTTATCTGTCGCTTCTTGTTACCATATTGTGCAGTACTCCAGAGAAACGAGGATCTACAGTTGTTTATACAACTGGTTAAGCTACCCCCTCTCCCCCCCCCCCCCCCCCCCCCCCCCCCATGAATACACACACACAATACGCATAGGCGCGTGTTCAGGGAACTGTGTAGTCTGTGGCGAAAATAGTTTTACGATATCAAGCCATACTCTCCCGGAGAGTACACTATCCGGTACAGAATTCATTTTCTGTTGGAGCATGCGGCTTGTACCCCCCCCCCCCCCCCCCCCCCCCCGCATACCCGATGACGCAAACATGTTGACTTTAAATCGTTTGTTTTTTGTTTTTTTCTTAGATGTAAGTCTGGTTTTCGTCTTGTTTCTTTTCAAAATTTTTATTTTCAACTAAGATGCCATTAACGTCATTGTATTCTTCTTTTCAGGAAAAACTTCTACTTAGTGTCTTGCCTCAGCACGTTGCTATGGAAATGAAGCAGGACATAGTGAATCCCCACCATGGGCTTTTTCACAAGATCTATATACAGCGTCATGACAACGTCACGTAGGTTTTCTTTTTTCACAAACTACATACATCGTCATGGCAACGTCAAGTAGGTTTCTTTTCACAAACTACATACATCGGCATGACAACATCACGTAGGTTTCTTTTCACAAACTACATACAGCGTCATGACAACGTCACGTAGGTTTTTATTTCACAAACTACATACATCGTCATGACAATGTAACGTAGGTTTTCTTTCTCACAAACTACATACAACGTCATGACAACGTCACGTAGGTTTTCTTTTCACAAACTACATACATCGGCATGACAACGTCACGTAGGTTTTCTTTTCACAAACTACATATAGCGTCATGACAACATCACGTAGGTTTTCTTTTCACAAACTACATACATCGTCATGACAACGTCACGTAAGTTTTTTTCTCACAAACTACATACATCGTCATGACAATGTAACGTAGGTTTTCTTTCTCACAAACTGCATACAACGTCATGACAACGTCACGTAGGTTTTCTTTTTCACAAACTACATACAGGGTCATGACAACGTCACGTAGGTTTTCTTTTCACAAACTACATACATCGTCATGACAATGTAACGTGGGTTTTCTTTTCACAAACTACATACATCGGCCTGACAACGTCACGTAGGTTTTCTTTTCACAAACTACATACATCGTCTTGACAACGTCACGTAGGTTTTCTTTCTCACAAACTACATACATCGTCGTGACAATGTAACCTAGGTTTTCTCTCTCACAAACTGCATACAACGTCATGACAACGTCACGTTGGTTTTCTTTTCACAAATTACATACAGCGTCATGACAACGTCATGTAGGTTTTCGTTTGACAAACATAGCAAGAACGTCACAACATCGTCACGTACGGTTTCTTCATTGACAGATACTGCTTTATTGGTAACAGCAGCCTACATGACGGCAGTGGGTTTTCCGCTCTATGGACAAAATGTCGAAATTACCATATATTGTAACATCAAAAGCCGTAGTTTAAATTGAAATGTGATGTGGTGTCGTTAAATATTCCTTCCTTCCTTCCATAGCCACAGGTTAAAGTGAATATTTGAAAGAGTAATCACTTTTCCTTCATATATTGAACCCAGACATGCATCATTGTGTGTTTTTTTCATTAACGTTTAGCCATGTTGAGATAAAAATTCGAAATAGATCAGTTTCAATGTTATTCAGTGACGGTTGGGATGTGATATATACTGACAAAAACGGCTTTGCCCCTGGAGCGCTTGATTAACCACATCGAAGATGTACCTTTGTATAGCTTGTCTGAACTGTGGAGCAGTCGGATGTTCAATCACTGGGGGATATATTATTTATTATTATTTATTCAAGCCTTTCACACTATATTTTATAATCATTGTGTAAATCAGATAAAAACATACAACAAACCCCAAATAAAAAATAAAACCCCTTAGAGAGAGAGAGAGAGAGAGAGAGAGAGAGAGAGAGAGAGAGAGAGAGAGAGAGAGAGAGAGAGAGAGAGAGAGAGAGAGAGAGAGAGAGAGAGAGAGAGAGAGACACACGCATACACACACACACACACACACACACACACACACAACTAAACTAAAAAAACCGACCAAAAAACAAAAACAACAGCGACCAAAACCACAACCACCCCCACCCCCCAAAAAAAACCCACCCCTAAAACAAAACAAAATGCAAAATATTAGCTTTTTCAAAATCAAATCTATGCACAAGGCAGAGTCAAAATGACAATTTGATAATGTCATGACTGCTCAGATGTTTCGCCTTTGTAGGGGTTGGGTGTGATGGTGTGGGCTGCCACACCCTATAACAATACACCCTTCCTACCATGCCTATCTTAAAACTGACAGGTGATTAAAAGAACAAAACAAAAACCCTGCCTGCGTCAAGTATACACTCTTGCAGCATGTCAATATAACAACTGTCCCAAAGGGATGTCTTGATGTTTTATATATACCTTCAGTAATCCACTACTTTGATCTCAATAAATACCCCAGGGGCAAACACCTCTTGGCAAAGAGTACCGATATCAAAGCGTATGTTTGTATATATATGTAGAGTGTCTTACTTCTTTGAGGTCGTCTTGTAAATTACGTTATGTACTATTTCTAGCACCAATCTTTGTCTTGTGTTTATTTGATTTTATCTAGCAATATATACTATGAGCTAAACTTAGACTGAATGTCTCCCTGTTTATGTGGGGGGCGGGAGTTAGCCCAGTGGTAAAGCGTTCGCTTGATGCGCAGTCGGTCTAGGATCGATCCACGTCGATGGACCCATTGGGCTATTTCTCGTTCATGCAAGTGCTCCACAACTGGTGTAACAAAGATCGTGGTATGTACTATCCTGTCTGTGGGAAAGTGCATATAAAAAGTCCTTGCTGCTAATCGAAAAGAGTAGCCCATGAAGTGGCGACAGCGGGTTTCCTCTCTCAATATCTGTGTGGTCCGTAACCATATGTCTGACGCCATATAACCGTAAATAAAATGTGTTGAGTGCGTCGTTAAATAAACCATTTCCTTCCTTCCTACTGTGAAACAGTTTTGTGTAAGGCAACCTTCACCCTTTTTGCTGGCGTAATATAAACTTGATAAATCAGTTTGCACACACATGTACTATATTTTATTATATTTTAGGTGCTGTTTAAAATTGTATTTGTTGTTATATGTTTATTACTTCTTGTTTAGTTTTTTGGGAGTGATAGGGAACGTAACATCCATTGCTTGCCGAAGACCCATAACACTGATATGCGGTTTGT
This sequence comes from Gigantopelta aegis, assembly GCF_016097555.1. Classification (NCBI taxonomy): domain Eukaryota; kingdom Metazoa; phylum Mollusca; class Gastropoda; order Neomphalida; family Peltospiridae; genus Gigantopelta; species Gigantopelta aegis. Next base: position 9,783,242 of record NC_054707.1, read on the forward strand.
TTTCCTATTTCCAGAATTTTGTTTGCCGACATTGTTGGTTTCACGAACCTCGCGTCCCAGTGCACGGCTCAGGAGCTGGTTCGAATCCTCAACGAGCTGTTTGGACGTTTTGACCACCTGGCAAAGGTGAATCAGCTTTTAAAATTACCACTTTCTCTACTGTGACGAGTTTTTAAACCCACAACTTTCTTTACTGTGACAAGCTTTTAAACGCATCAGTTTCGTTGCTATGACCAACTTTTAAACGCACCAGTTTTTCTACTGTGGTGAGCTGTTGAACGCACCTATTTTTTCTACTATGACGAGCTTTTGACCCCACTTGTTTCAACACTGTGATGACCTTTTAATAACGCCTCTTTCTCTACTGGGACGAACTTTTAATAACACCTCTTTCTCTACTAGGACGAGCTTTTAATAACACCTCTTTCCCTACTGGGACGAACTTTTAATAACACCTCTTTCTCTACTAGGACGAGCTTTTAATAACACCTCTTTCACTACTGGGACGAGCTTTTAATAACACCTCTTTCTCTACAGGGACGAGATTTTAATCACACCTCTTTCTCTATTGGGACGAGCTTTTAATAACACCTCATTCTCTACTGGGACGAGATTTTAATAACACCTCTTTCTCTGCTAGGACGAGATTTTAATCATACCTCTTTCTCTATTGGGACGAGCTTTTAATAACACCTCTTTCTCTACTGGGACGAGCTTTTAATAACACCTCTTTCTCTACTGGGACGAGCTTTTAATAACACCTCTTTCACTACTGGGACGAGCTTTTAATAACACCTCTTTCTCTACAAGGACGAGATTTTAATCACACCTCTTTCTCTACTGGGACGAACTTTTAATCACACCTCTTTCCCTACTAGGACGAGCTTTTAATCACACCTCTTTCTCTACTAGGACGAGCTTTTAATCACACCTCTTTCTCTATTGGGAGGAGCTTTTAATCACAACCCTTTCCCTACTAGGACGAGCTTTTAATCACACCTCTTTCTCTACTAGGACGAGCTTTTAATCACACCTCTTTCTCTACAAGGACGAGATTTTAATCACACCTCTTTCTCTACTGGGACGAACTTTTAATCACACCTCTTTCCCTACTAGGACGAGCTTTTAATCACACCACTTTCTCTATCAGGACGAGCTTTTAATCACACCTCTTTCTCTATTGGGAGGAGCTTTTAATCACAACCCTTTCCCTACTAGGACGAGCTTTTAATCACACCTCTTTCTCTACTAGGACGAGCTTTTAATCACACCTCTTTCTCTACTGGGACGAGCTTTTAATCACACCTCTTTCTCTACTAGGACGAGCTTTTAATCACAACTCTTTCCCTACTAGGACGAGCTTTTAATAACACCTCTTTCTCTACTGGGACGAACTTTTAATCACACCTCTTTCTCTACTGGGACGAGTTTTTAATAACACCTCTTTCTCTATTGGGAGGAGCTTTTAATCACAACCCTTTCCCTACTAGGACGAGCTTTTAATCACACCTCTTTCTCTACTAGGACGAGCTTTTAATCACACCTCTTTCTCTACTGGGACGAGCTTTTAATCACACCTCTTTCTCTACTAGGACGAGCTTTTAATCACAACTCTTTCCCTACTAGGACGAGCTTTTAATAACACCTCTTTCTCTACTGGGACGAACTTTTAATCACACCTCTTTCTCTACTGGGACGAGTTTTTAATAACACCTCTTTCTCTACAAGGACGAGCTTTTAATCACACCTCTTTCCCTACTGGGACGAGCTTTTAATCACACCTCTTTATCTACTAGGACGAACTTTTAATCGCACCTCTTTCTCTATTGGGACGAGCTTTTAATAACACCTCTTTCACTACTGGGACGAGCTTTTAATAACACCTCTTTCTCTACAAGGACGAGATTTTAATCGCACCTCTTTCTCTATTGGGACGAGCTTTTAATAACACCTCTTTCTCTACTGGGACGAGCTTTTAATAACACCTCTTTCTCTACTGGGACGAGCTTTTAATAACACCTCTTTCACAACTGGGACGAGCTTTTAATAACACCTCTTTCTCTACAAGGACGAGATTTTAATCACACCTCTTTCTCTATTGGGACGAGCTTTTAATAACACCTCTTTGTCTACTGGGACGAGCTTTTAATAACACCTCTTTCCCTACTAGGACGAGCTTTTAATAACACCTCTTTCTCTACTGGGACGAGCTTTTAATAACACCTCTTTCCCTACTAGGACGAGCTTTTAATAACACCTCTTTCCCTACTAGGACGACCTTTTAATAACACCTCTTTCTCTACTAGGACGAGCTTTTAATAACACCTCTTTCCCTACTAGGACGAGCTTTTAATAACACCTCTTTCTCTACTGGGACGAACTTTTAATCACACCTCTTTCTCTACTAGGACGAGCTTTTAATATCGCCTCTTTCTCTACTGGGACGAACTTTTAATCACACCTCTTTCTCTACTGGGGCGAGCTTTTAATAACACCTCTTTCTCTACTGGGACGAGCTTTTAATAACACCTCTTTCTCTACAAGGACGAGCTTTTAATCACACCTCTTTCCCTACTGGGACGAGCTTTTAATCACACCTCTTTCTCTACTAGGACGAGCTTTTAATCACACCTCTTTCCCTACTAGGACGAGCTTTTAATCACACCTCTTTCTCTACTGGGACGAACTTTTAATCACACCTCTTTCTCTACTGGGACGAACTTTTAATCACACCTCTTTCTCTACTGGGACGAACTTTTAATCACACCTCTTTCTCTACTGGGGCGAGCTTTTAATAACACCTCTTTCTCTACTGGGACGAGCTTTTAATAACACCTCTTTCTCTACAAGGACGAGCTTTTAATCACACCTCTTTCCCTACTGGGACGAGCTTTTAATCACACCTCTTTCTCTACTAGGACGAGCTTTTAATCACACCTCTTTCCCTACTAGGACGAGCTTTTAATCACGCCTCTTTCTCTACTGGGACGAACTTTTAATCACACCTCTTTCTCTACTGGGACGAACTTTTAATCACACCTCTTTCTCTACTGGGGCGAGCTTTTAATAACACCTCTTTCTCTACTGGGACGAGCTTTTAATAACACCTCTTTCTCTACAAGGACGAGCTTTTAATCACACCTCTTTCCCTACTGGGACGAGCTTTTAATCACACCTCTTTCTCTACTAGGACGAGCTTTTAATCACACCTCTTTCCCTACTAGGACGAGCTTTTAATCTCGCCTCTTTCTCTACTGGGACGAACTTTTAATCACACCTCTTTCTCTACTGGGACGAACTTTTAATTACACCTCTTTCTCTACTGGGACGAACTTTTAATCACACCTCTTTCTCTACTGGGACGAACTTTTAATCACACCTCTTTCTCTATTGGGACGAGCTTTTAATATCGCCTCTTTCTCTACTGGGACGAACTTTTAATCACACCTCTTTCTCTACTGGGGCGAGCTTTTAATAACACCTCTTTCTCTACTGGGACGAGCTTTTAATAACACCTCTTTCTCTACAAGGACGAGCTTTTAATCACACCTCTTTCCCTACTGGGACGAGCTTTTAATCACACCTCTTTCTCTACTAGGACGAGCTTTTAATCACACCTCTTTCCCTACTAGGACGAGCTTTTAATCACACCTCTTTCTCTACTGGGACGAACTTTTAATCACACCTCTTTCTCTACTGGGACGAACTTTTAATCACACCTCTTTCTCTACTGGGACGAACTTTTAATCACACCTCTTTCTCTACTGGGGCGAGCTTTTAATAACACCTCTTTCTCTACTGGGACGAGCTTTTAATAACACCTCTTTCTCTACAAGGACGAGCTTTTAATCACACCTCTTTCCCTACTGGGACGAGCTTTTAATCACACCTCTTTCTCTACTAGGACGAGCTTTTAATCACACCTCTTTCCCTACTAGGACGAGCTTTTAATCACGCCTCTTTCTCTACTGGGACGAACTTTTAATCACACCTCTTTCTCTACTGGGACGAACTTTTAATCACACCTCTTTCTCTACTGGGGCGAGCTTTTAATAACACCTCTTTCTCTACTGGGACGAGCTTTTAATAACACCTCTTTCTCTACAAGGACGAGCTTTTAATCACACCTCTTTCCCTACTGGGACGAGCTTTTAATCACACCTCTTTCTCTACTAGGACGAGCTTTTAATCACACCTCTTTCCCTACTAGGACGAGCTTTTAATCTCGCCTCTTTCTCTACTGGGACGAACTTTTAATCACACCTCTTTCTCTACTGGGACGAACTTTTAATTACACCTCTTTCTCTACTGGGACGAACTTTTAATCACACCTCTTTCTCTACTGGGACGAACTTTTAATCACACCTCTTTCTCTACTAGGACGAGCTTTTATTCACACCTCTTTCCCTACTAGGACGAGCTTTTAATCACACCTCTTTCTCTACTGGGACGAACTTTTAATAACACCTCTTTCTCTACTAGGACGAACTTTTAATCACACCTCTTTCTCTACTGGGACGAACTTTTAATCACACCTCTTTCTCTATTGGGACGAGCTTTTAATAACACCTCTTTCTCTACTGGGACGAGCTTTTAATAACACCTCTTTCCCTACTAGGACGAGCTTTTAATCACACCTCTTTCTCTACTGGGACGAACTTTTAATCACACCTCTTTCTCTACTGGGACGAACTTTTAATCACACCTCTTTCTCTATTGGGACGAGCTTTTAATCATACCTCTTTCTCTACTGGGACGAGCTTTTAATAACACCTCTTTCTCTACAAGGACGAACTTTTAATAACACCTCTTTCTCTACTGGGACGAACTTTTAATCACACCTCTTTCCCTACTGGGACGAGCTTTTAATCACACCTCTTTCACTACTGGGACGAGCTTTTAATAACACCTCTTTCACTACTGGGACGAGCTTTTAATAACACCTTTTTCTCTACTGGGACGAGCTTGTAAACCCACCACCTACTCAACTGTGACGGGCTTTTTAAATCTCAACTTTCTCGTTTGTGAATTAGCGTTTAATTATAGAGTTTTCTATGCTATAAAATAACATTACAATCCACCACTATCTCAACTGTGAACCGGCCAAATATAACACGGTCTTTACAGTTAATCTGTCTTTAAACAAAACCGCTTTCTCTAGCGCAACATAAATACCAGCTGTATTATTATTATTATTATTATTATTATTATTATTATTATAAAATAACTCCTTTCGGAATCCAGTTTTTGTCGAAATACTCTTTTAGAAAATTAGCATAACTAATAAACATTAATTACACATACAATTCTCTAGGTAGAATTTGGGGGTAGGCGCACACACCCAGGAGATGAACGTTCGATTGTATACAATTGTATTGTTAGGTTCGCCCATTGTTATATATAGACAAAAAAAAACCTCCACTAACACATTGAAGTTCGCATATTTACGCCAAACAGAGTCTAAAGCACGTTTTAAACACTGTGTTTTGTTTCTCTGCCTCCAGAACAACCACTGCATGCGCATCAAGATCCTGGGTGACTGCTACTACTGTGTGAGCGGCCTGCCCGAGGTCCGACTCGACCACGCCCACTGCTGTGTAGAGATGGGACTCGACATGATAGACGCCATAGCGTGAGTTACCTTTACATCCTTCTGGTAGGCCAGTTTCTTCTCCAACATATTAAGTTGGAGATCACTTTTGAGACTTCTTATTGGTTGCTCTATGGTGATGATGCGGTCGCCACAGTCATAACATGCAATGAAATAGCACCACCAAAACTGATTTCTCTGTGACATATAAGCTAACTTGAAACTGATTGCTCTGTGTTGTATAAGCTAACTTGAAACCGATTGCTCTCTGACATATAAGCTAACCTGGAGATGGTTGCTAGAAACTGATTGCTCTGTGATGTATAAACTAAGTTAAAACTGATTGCTCTGTGAGTACAAGCAGACTTGAAACTGATTGCTCTGTGACATATACGGTAACTTGAAACTGATTGCTCTCTGACATATAAGCTAACTTGAAGATGGTTGCTAGAAACTGATTGCTCTGTGATGTATAGGTTAAGTTAAAACTGATTGATCTGTGATGTATAAGCTAACTTGAAACTGATTGCTCTCTGACATATACGCTAACTTGGAGATGGTTGCTAGGAACTGATTGCTCTTGACATATAAGCTAACTTGGAGATGGTTGCTAGAAACTGATTGCTCTGTGATGTATAAGCTAAGTTAAAACTGATTGCTCTGCGAGTACAAGCAGACTTGAAACTGATTTGTCTGTGACATATAAGATAACTTGAAACTGATTGCTCTGTGAGGTATAAGCTAACTTGAAACTGATTGCTCTCTAACATATAAGCTAACTTGAAGATGGTTGCTAGAAACTGATTGATCTGTGACGTATAAGCTAAGTTAAAACTGACTGCTATGTGATGTATAAGCTAACTTGAAACTGATTAGTCTGTGACATATAAGATAACTTGAAACTGATTGCTCTGTGAGGTATAAGCTAACTTGAAACTGATTGCTCTCTGACATATACGCTAACTTGAAGATGGTTGCTAGAAACTGATTTCTCTGTGACGTATAAGCTAACTTGAAACTGATTGCTCTGTGACGTATTAGCTAACTTGAAAATGGTTGCTATATGAGACACATTAACTCTAATCGCCGTAAATACGTTAGTTGGTAAAGAAGTTTAATTTATTTTTTAAATTTTGTTCACGATATATAACAAATATAATAAACATTCGTGTCCGTTAAGATACTCGTGGTTTAAAGACGTGTCCAAGTTGCTGTCGCTCGTTAGATACAATATTTAAACAACACAATGTAATACTAAATGGTATCCAACAGCCACTCATGTAGTATTCTCAATACGAGTGTGTAACTATAGTGTGAACTATGCAACCTGTATATAAATACACTTACATCTAAATAAATCTTCAAGTAAATTCATCAAGACACATGTCTAAAATGTTATACAGTACCCGTTCGTGTGGCGTTTATTTTATTTAGACAATGTTAATAAGCGATACCCACTGATATGATATGAGTGTAGTTTCGTGTACTAAGTATAGGTGCTGTCTGGTTTCAGCATGGTGTGCGAGTCGACGGACGTACACCTCAACATGCGGGTGGGTCTACACACGGGCCGAGTCCTGTGTGGGGTGCTGGGACTCAAGAAGTGGCAGTATGACGTTTGGAGCAATGACGTCACTCTCGCAAACAAGATGGAGGCTGGAGGAATTCCAGGGTAACTACTAGTCTGTCTGTCTGTCTGACTGTCTTGTTTTCTGTCTGTCCTTGTTCGTTGTTCTTTGTCTGTATGCCTGCCTTTGTCCGTCTGTCTGGCTGCCTCTCTTTTTATGTCTGTCTACCGCTGTCTGTTTCCGTCCATCTGTCCGTGTCTGTTTATCTCTGTGTCTGTCTGTCTGTCCTTCATTGATTCATTTTCTGAATGTATGTCCTGTATGTTTCTCTACGTCTGTCTCTGTTGGCGTGTCTGTAATTCTGATTTTCTGTCTGTTGTTCTGTCTTTATAAATATTTGTTTGTCTGTTTGATCGTCTATATACCAGTGCAACTAACCATTGTGTATATAATCTCCTTTCTCATCCTCGAGTTACTAAAAGCTCATATAGACTGGATGCGGCTCGTGCGTGCGGTCCGGCTTATAAAATGGACTAAACTCGAAATACATTAGTTTCAATGAACGAGTCTAGACTAGGCGCGTGAGTCTGCAGAACGCATATGGCCAGCAGCAATGAAATAATCGTATATGGTGTATATGCCCAAAACGAAAGCCGCAAATGCAGCAGCTGGACCGCACGCACGCGCCGCGTGCAGTCTATATGAGCCTTTAGACAAAGCATTGTTAGCCGGCAACTCTGCCTACTGTTTATGTCTTAGATGTTTATCTAGTAATTGTATTCTTGGTTTATTATATGACATTGAACTGTACTGTATATTTATATGGCATCTGTACTGACATAATATATTTCCTGTATGCGTTGCGTATGTTTTCTAAGGCTTGACCTATGTTTATAATTGTGGTTCACGTAGATATAAGTGCATCATTACCGCTAATAATTAAATTATCGACTAACTAGTGTATTAGGATAGAGACATATCACTATAGAATGACAAGGCAGTACATATATTTAAACGAATCGATATTTAATCGTTCCTTCGACGATTCCTTTCTGCAAGCTTTCAGCACTTGATAACTTCTATCTGCAGACTATTTATCCCTTATTACCAATTGAAGAATTTGATAATCACGTGATGGAATAAAAAACAAAAAACCCTCGTTTCATGCACATTGATCATCACATGAGAGAGAAGTGTCTTGTACCTCGTTAACCACGTGATAGCGATCTCTCATGTGATAGAAGAAAAAAATTCTTTCACTTTATTAGCTAAGCGATGAAAAAAAGTCCACGTGATAGAAATTGTATTTCATACGCTGTTAGCCACGTGGTGCAAAACTGTTTTTATTCAAATACTGTTAACAGCGCTTTGAAAAAATCGTACCATAGACTGTTAAACACATCATAGAGAACTCGTTGTTTTTGACACTGTTAACCATGTGATAGAGAACTCGTTGTTTTTGACACTGTTAACCACGTGATAGAGAACTCGTTGGTTTATACACTGTTAACCACGTGATAGAGAACTCGTTGTTTTATACACCGTTAACCACGTGATAGAGAACTTGTTGTTTTATACACTGTTAACCACGTGATAGAGAATGAATGAATGAATGTTTAACGACACCCCAGCACGAAAAATACGTCGGCTATTGGGCGTCAAACTATGGTAATGCAAACAAATAAAGTGATGATCAACATCAATATAAAAATTCAAGATTTAAATAAAAACAGTAAAGAACTGTGCACAAATACAAATATCACGGATAGATACTGACTTTTACTCAAAATTTCAATTGTATCTCGAAGAAAACAAGGGGATTTGTGCTGTATTGGCCATTCTCAAAGAGAATGTTACACCCCTGCACCACGGTGAGGTTACAGCACGCGCAGGGTCACGTGATTGAGAACTCGTTGTTTTATACACCGTTAACCTCGTGATAGAGAAACTCGTTGTTGTATACATTGTTAACCACGTGATACGGAATTCGTTGTTTTATACACCGTTAACCACATGCTAGAGAACTCGACGTTTCTATATATTACTGTTAACAACAGAGAACAAGCGCGTATTTGGTGCATGGAGGGGGGGGGGGGGGGGGAGTCACTGTCAGAGGTCGAACCTACCTGCTCGATTTTTTTTCTGTTTTAAATATGTTTTTACCCGGGGGAGCCTGCACCGTTTCCTGCACACGAGCTTGTCGGACTCGTTGTTTATACACGGTTAACCACGTGGTAGAGCCCTCGTTGTTTATGTCTTGGTTGCTGTGTGTTCCAGGCGTGTACACATCACCAAGGCCACGTTGGAACACCTACACGGCGAGTACGAGGTGGAGCCAGGCAATGGGCGCGATCGAAACTCCACGCTCCGAGAACAGCAGATCGAAACGTTTCTCATCAAACCGAAACGTCAGAAGAAGGTACGTAGCACTTGTAGTTCTCCTCATTCGAATGGTCTTACAACACGTCCTTAATGTTTTCTTACTTTTATCCAATTAAGGTTCAAGCATGTTGTCCTGGGGATACAGTCCAGCAGCCTGGACTGCCTTGCCAGGATTGAAAAGAGATACTAAGCTGTACATCACATATTTTATTATACCCCAACAACCAGTTAATTATGCAGGAGAATAACATAGCCATGGGTTTAGATTTCAATAATTTGACACAAATGTTTTTTCTTCGTTTGTTCTCACGACAGCGAGGTTGTTTTAGCGCAGTAATGTTATTATCAGGTTCTGAAGAGTGGTGAATATTTGATTATCGACCGTGGCCAAATAAGGAAAAGGTTTGCAAAACATTCATGTCAATGGTCTATAGATTCTACATAATTAAATAAATAAAAAATATACTCAGCATTGCAACTTTAAACTAGATCAACAACACACAAAAATACAACCCTCCATAAACTACAACAGCAACAACAACAGTAGCAGCAACAACAATAAAACCCTCCACAAACAACAACAACAACTGGAGCAGCAGCAGCAGCAACAACAACAACAACAGCTACTAAACTAAACTACACTAGAATAACCAGAAAACGTTTACAGACTTGTCTAATAATGTTTTTTCTCCACTTTCATTGGTGTTGTATTTCTTTACAGCAGTCTGGCAGCATGAACCTGACCCGGGACTGGTCGAACCTGCGACCGAAGAAGATGTCGTTCAAGAACGTGTCCAACTGTGTGATCCGCCTCATGCAGTCCGTCAAGTTCAGCGCCGAGATCCCCTTCCAGAACGTGCTCACCCCCACCCAGGACCAACAGCAGCCCCACCACAAGTTTGTACGTGTCAGCCAGGTCTCTATGGTAATCACGTGCTATATTCCCTGTAAATGTCAATTGTAAATACCTGTTATATTCCCTATAGGTCTCCATGGTAATCACGTGATATATTCCCTGTAATTATCAATTGTAAATATGTGTTATATTCCCTGTAGGTCTCCATGGTAATCATGTGCTATATTCACTGTAATTGTTGATTGTAAACGTCTGTTTTATAATCTGCAATTGTTCATGGTAAACCAGTTACATTCATTGTAACTTTCCATGGTATATCGTCAATGTGTTTTTTTCTCACTGCAATTGTCCGTGGTAGACCTTTGTTATATTTACTACAAATGAGGTAATTGTAAACGTATTATATTCACGAATTTTCCATGGTAAACATGTGTTATATTCCCTGTAGTTGTCCAGGGTAAGTATGTGTTATATTCCCTGTAGTTGTCCAGGGTAAACATGTGTTATATTCCCTGTAGTTGTCCATGGTAAATATGCGTTATATTTACTATATCTATCCATGGTAGACAAGTGTTATATTCACTATAATTGCCCATGGTAAACATGTGTTATTAGTTCCCTATCAGTCCAACTGGAAGGAACTATAGGTGTCGTCTCCATTTTTCTGTCTGTCCGTCTGTCTGTTCGTCTGTCCCACATATAGTTCTATGGACGTTGTTTCACAATGCCTCGAGATATTAAGCTGAAAATGTGTATTTAGCTTTATCATATTCACTGTAATTATCCATGGTAAACATACATCGAAATACTGAGCTGAAATTTTGTGTTTACTTTATCATATTCACTGTAATTTTCCATGGTAAACATCTTTAAAGCATACACTCTGATCTTTATTTCAGCGCTTTGTGGCATCGGTTAGCGACAAGCTGAGGAAACCCTTCAAAGAACGGTTTGTTGAGCTGTATTACTTCCTACGTAAATATGCAAACCTTGGAGATAAATTGCAACACTGGTGTATTCTATATTGCAAGACAGGGGTGTTATATATAGCCTGCTAGTATTGCTGCACAGTATATTTGGCTTGGGCGTTTTCCTAATAATAACGGTAACTTTCAGATTTTGACAAACATAGATATGTCAGTGTAGCCTACGCAAACGTTTATATTGTAGTTAATATCAGAAAGTGAAACTTATTATTTGCCTTTCTAAGAATATTGAATGTTTCATAGATATACAGAGAGAATAATAAACGAATGAAATAATTTTCATTTTTCACGAGCTTTAACGACTAACAAATGAACATTATTTCACGAGGGACGTATTTCCTGTCCGT